>NC_133329.1:197919776-198167276 GCF_042186555.1 Aquarana catesbeiana | reverse complement strand
GTCGTAAACTAAGCAGAGTTTATTTGTGAACTTGCCCTTGACGAGCCCAATAGGGCTGACTCCCCAAATCTGGAAAGATGACTTTGAGAAGGGGCCGATGATGAAGCCCTTATCTAACTCTGTCTGTAGCAGGGCGTCAATGGCCCGAGCATTGGTAGCCGCCGACTGCAGACTCTTGCACTTGTGAGTGGAGTGGGGTAAGGTGATGAGACCAGTGTGGAATCCTGCCATGAAGTGGTGTAGCAGGAATATGGCCAGTGAAGGGGTGGGGTGTGGGAAGAGGTAAAACCCCAACCATAGGACATCCTCCTGGCTTAGTCAGGATTTGTTAAACTGCTTTAGGTGACAGTGGTCTTTGGGTGTGCTTAGTGGCATAAAGTACAGACGTGCAATATAAGGAAAAGGGAATTGGGACTTTATATGAAATAAAACACTTGTGTAGATTAAATCAATCAATATAATAAAGAATAATTTATTGGCAACATGGAAGGGGGTAGTACAGTGGATAACATTAATAGTAGATCAATATATAATTAGCAGAATTAAAAGGCATGATAGGATCATAACACAATAAAATTCATAGTACAATCGCATAGTTACATATAATTGATAATGAACCAGCAGTACACTCCAATGTATCTATATATTATTAACCAATAAAATGTAATTGTTAATTTTAAACAAATCAAACCCATGGTAGAATCATGATTATTGTGGCATAGCATCCAATAGTCAAAAGCTCGACACGTTTTGTGGATCGTTTCCACTCATCAGGAGCAGCTATACGTTTGGGTTACCTATGATAGACAATGAGTTAATAATCAATGGTAATTGATTATAGTAGGAAGAGAGGGAACATATGCCAATGGTCCTAACAACTCTTACCTATAATATGCATGAAGGTAAATAATGGTATTGAAGGTATATATCGAAGGCATTGGGAGGTGAAAATTCATCCCCCCCAGGAGCTGAGGTAACATACAGGACCGATCTACCCAAGTGTTTTGTTTCATATAAAGTCCCAATTCCCTTTTCCTTATCAAATAATTCCGGATGGAAACCTGTGCAATGGATGGTCACGGCTCATATAAAGTCCCACCTATATTTTATTCTTTTTACAGACGTGCAGTAGGCGGCACTGGCTGAAGGAGCCTGCGCCTTGGTTGAAGTTGTTGCAAATGGACGTGCCCCCTACTGAAAAGACTGGTCGTCCCAACTTGTCTACCTGCTGCTTTTGTGGTGGGCCTGGCGGGCCCTGCCCCAAGCGGGAGATGGAAGCGGAATTTAGGGGCATCTTGTGGTTGCCTCCGAGCACCAATTTGCTGTGTGGGTGGAAGATTGGCTAATTGCACTGAGTGGGAAACGAAGACCGGCAAAGTGGCGACAAAACAGTTCCGTGTCTGTGACACTCCAGTCCGTGTGGATCTGGAACTGGGAAAGTCTCACTGCTGCTTTGGCTGAAAATGACCGATGGTAGTCGTAGAAGGCAAAACCTCCATATTTGTAAGCAAGATCTAACACTGCATGAGGGTATAAGTCAGGATCTTCCCTCCCGCTGGGGGTGGCTGAACAAAGGATGTCTCTGTACATCCTGAAGGCTAGGGCAAACTCAGTGGCTGACAGCTTATGACTGTGCCTGGGGTCTTTCGACTTGACAGCCACAGACGTCCCCCCAGGCGTATGATTTGTTGTCAACTAAGTCATTGGCTGAGATGAGCAGGGATGCCGAATTGATGTCTTTGCCCTCCAATTTGAGTGGTAAAGAGAAAACTCAGAGAGGAGGAAAAGGGAGAAGTACAGGGAAAGGAATGATAGGCGTAGACAGGAACTGACAGTGTTCTGTTGTGGCAGAACTATGTAGAGTCGAAATTTAGAAAACTCAGAAGAGTGTGAGGAGACCTAGGTGGGCCAGGAGGTTACTGGCCAGATAACCGATAGCTTGGGTGCCTGT
Organism: Aquarana catesbeiana; assembly: GCF_042186555.1. NCBI lineage: Eukaryota > Metazoa > Chordata > Amphibia > Anura > Ranidae > Aquarana > Aquarana catesbeiana. The sequence goes on along the minus strand of NC_133329.1, from coordinate 198,165,325 downwards.
TTGTGGTGAGCACAAACTTGAAGACCAGAACCCCAGGGCATACTGGGGCAAGAAGCAGAAGTATGGTTTGGCCTACGTAGGAATGTTGCGGTCTGTAGTGGGTGACATATGCTCAGCCTGCTAACACTTGCACTGCCAGCAAGCCTTGTCTGCGAGGTAAAGGGTCACCCTTCAAAAACAGAGTGTCATGTATAGACATATGTGACAGAAACAAATGCCTGGAGAGCACGTCCAATGATGTATGTAAAGTAACAGTATAGTGGGAGGGTGCTGCAGAATGATGTGATAGCGAACCCATGAACTAAGCACCTGACTGACGCTTTAGTAGCGAGGTCCTGATTAGGATCAAAACTCGACCAGGAACACCTGCAGTAGTTATAAGTGCAACAAGATTTCTTACTACTTTTTTTTTTTTTTTTTTTTAGTGTCCCCTTGTATGCGACTGGCCCTGGTGAAGATGCAAACATAGCATTTTTTTTTTTTTTTTTAACCTAGGAAATAACGTCCAACCTGGTACAGGATGGAACCTGAACTTGACTGACCTGTGGGAGAAAAGACCGACAGAAAATAACGAGTGGCTCGTATGAATGCCACTGGAGACGGGTGGCCGATTAAGTACCACTAAAAATGAAGTGTGGCTGTGTGAGCCCTTGCAGCGATTGCAAGGAGTTATGCTGAGATGCATGTTTGCAGCGATTGCAAATGGGTAAATGCTGAGATGCGTGTATTTGCAGTGATTGCAAGGAGTTTATACTGAGATGCATGTATTGCAGTGATTGCAAATGGGTAAATGCTAAGATGCGTGTATTTGCAGCGATTGCAAGGAGTATTGATGAGATGCGTATCTTGCAGCGATTCCCAGAAAGGTCACCTACTGATAAAAAAAAAGCTAGCAGAAATTGTATATCTAGGAACAAACTGTGCAGTAGCATACATAAATCACAATAGGGACTGTTACGAATTGGTGTGTGGGATACTTGTGATTCAAACCGTTGTGACGCTGGTGTGACTAGGTTTGGATTGGACTGTGATGTGTGTACCTACCGACGTGATGTAAATCAGACAGCAAATTTATATAAATAAGGAATGGTAAGAACCACTACGAATCAGTGCGTGTGGTGTGACTGATGCGAATTGTTGTGCTGCCAAGGCGACTAGGCTCGAATCAGAGCGAGGCATATGGCATGAAGGTAACATGAATTGGTGAGTAACATGACATAACAACAAATTGTTTGTAGGGTACGAGGGTGAGTGGTATGAATCAGTGCGGGATGTATCTGATGTGAACCATTGTGCCATTGCTGTGACTAGGTTTGAACAGACTGTGGTATGTGTACAATGCATTTGATGCGACTCGGAGAAGAAAACAGTGAAAGGGCCTGTAACTGGCCGCCGAACTAACGACTGCGTAGTGGAGACCTACGAACGATTTGTAAGCTCCGCAGCGGGAAACCGAACAAAGGGGATGGGGAACATAACTAGAACAAAAGCTGGTTGGACATGACACGGCAATGGGGGTTGCGAATCCTACCTGTAACAGCGATCGAGACTTGATTGAAAAACCACGAATAAGCAACCGCAGCACACTGTATTCGGATCGACAGACTCACAAACACGCAGTGAGCTGAAGAGTCGGCCTGGTGACGTAACAAATTGCGCGCTGGAACCGACAAAGTGCAAGGGCGAGTGGTCACGTTAAATACCCTCCGGGCTCCTCCCATAAATTCAGGCCACCATACTGATATATAGATAGATATATAGATATCTATATATATCATCTTTCTCATTTTTACTGCTTTGTGAGAACTAGTCTAGTAAAAAAACATTTAACTGTAAAACATGGCCTTAAAAATCTATACCCACACACACAAACACACACACTTTTTTTTTTTTTTTTTATTAAATACGTTGACTCCATTAAAGCTATTAAATATCAGATGAAATTCAGTTTATCTTGTCCTACATGTATGAACATGCCTCAAAATAGAGGACCTCTATTTTTTTTGCAGGTAAACAGCAAGCGCTCCACTATTAGAGGGCATTTAGGTCTTCTTGATATAAACAAATGTGACAATTCCATAAAAGTGTTTAGCGTAGTTACTTTTCCAATCTGGAATATGGTTTGTAGGCTATTGGCCATCTCTAAGTACACGTATGATGACTAAAGAGCCACTGTTACAAATGTTATAGAAACCAGCAGTCAGAACCTTTAGATAAGGTAGATAGAAGCAGCAGAGTTCAGTCCATGCAGCGGTGTAAGCATTTATGTAGGAAGTCTAGGCCATTATCCAAAAAAAGAAGAGCTGAATCTGTAACAAGCCAGCTTCAGGGAGCAAAGAACAGACTCTTATTACTTATACATATGTGAAAGCAAGTGTATCCTTGAATACAAAATAGCTGTAGCAAAAGAACAATCAACAACCAAATGTTCATATTTGTGTAATTGTGTTTATTTACCACTGTCAACCAATCAAATGTACTCACTGCAATTGTGGGACCTTTTGTAATAGGTCTAAATGCACTTAAAGTGGATGTAAAAATCTCTCATATACCCAGTGAAGTGAACAGCCTCAGATGATACACAGGGATGAAACACATCTCCCTACATAAGTTTTACATGCATATCTGCTGTCTTCAGGTTTATATATTCTTTAGAAAGTGCACATTGTGTTAGAGATGTTATCCTCCTGTTCAATACTGGGTGTGGATTCTTGGCATACAGCCAAGACAGCTGATTGGAGGAAAGGCACACACCCCCACTCTACATAGGCAGAGCTGTGCTGTGACAAGCCATGGTTTCTGATAATCTATTTATGGCAACCTCGACACAAAATTCAGCCTGGTTTTATCTTGGTTGACAGAGAACTTGTCAGAAATGATCATGCTGATAACAGAGCAACAAAATAGCAGACACACAGGACTCAGTGCTTTGGAGAGATATAAGAAAATGCTACAGATATATGTGATTAAGTCAAATTTCATGATTCTGGTTTACATCCACTTTAATGTTGTTGACCCTATTAGGGGGATATTCTTCCCACACTTTTACTTATGTCTTTGAGAAGTACAACAGTTCCCATTCTCAGATACCCTCTTGAAATGAAAATGTTGCAGTTTTTAAGTTTGATACTGCTTATTCACCTCTGCAGGACCACAACATATGTTGTTAACATTTTTAATTTGTGATGACCTGTTTAATGCTATTTTGTGTTGTCACAATGATCAGCTATTATTTGATTGGTACCATGTCTTATTAATATATATAGAAACGGGAGGTGAATACCATTCTGGCTGATGTCATTAAACACATGACTCCTGACCGGGCATTTGAAGATGCATACACACAGGTAACTATTGCTTTTCCATTTTTTTTTTTTTTAACCAATTGTACCAAGAATGTCTCTGAAAACTAGTGACAGTAAACTTGGGTTCACACATATGCGATGTGAGTACCAGCTCGATTCCAGTACCAGTTCCCTCATCTTCCCCACAGGCAGTTTACACTGCCCTCAGTGAACCACTGCGAGTGTCAATACAAAGTTATTGACACCCCAGATCGGTTCATAGATTGCAACTGTGAATTTGGACAGGAATCAGATTGCATAGGTGTGAACAAACATTGCAATTTGATTCCAGTTTGGGGGAAATAAAGGTTCCTGCACCTTTTTTGTGTGAATCCAATGCGAGTTATAACTGTATGGCTGAACTCGCATTGCACAGACATTGCATGTGATCGGCACAACAATGCGGGTACGAATCACATGCAATGTCTGTGTTTGCATATGTGTTAACCCAGGCTCATAGTCACATAATTACATAGTAAGGTTGAAAAAATATACCAGTCCATCCAGTTCAACCTGTGGTGTGTGTGTGCTTGTGTTTATCTTAATAGTGAATTGTATATCCCTGTATGTTGTGATCGTTAAGGTACCCAATCTTAGGGAAAAGTTTACAAATCAGTGCTAGTGTCCACTAAAACACCCTTTTATTTCTATGATACAATAAACTTTTTAAATGTGTTGACCTAGATCAATGAATACAATTTAAAGGCTACGTTCACCTTTTGGAACATGTTCATGGTAATTTAGGGTGGAATATGTAACATGAACAAGCTCCTTCCGCCAGTCCCCCCTCAACCCCTTTGTTGTGACACCGGGCGAAGGATCTTCTCAGTCTACATGGCCATGTCATTTCTTCAGTTTCCTGTGAATAAATGAGCTCCAATTATGGCCAGCCACCGCAGCTGATGGCTTATAGTTCTGAACGAACTGTGAAGGCATTGATGAGCGCTCTCGCAGTTCATTCACAAATCTTGCAGCTTTCAACAGCCTGTATGAAGGTATGGGCAGAAAGGGCATGTACTTTTTTTTTTTTTTCTTTTTTTCATTCTTTCTTTTTTCTTAAACATATCCTTTAAATTGGAGAAAAAAAAAACTAGTCAGTCCAGTATAAAAAAAAAAATATTTGTGCACACCCTAATCACCCTGTGCGCAAAACACACAGTGTCAGCGGGATTCTAGGAGCTAGAACCCTCTCTTTGTACCAGCACCTGCTACCGAATGAAAGACTGCACTTGGGTGGCAGGGCTTTTTTTCAGCCGTAACTTGGTGGAACTTTGTTCCGCCACCTCCAGTGCTGGCCCCTTGCATCATTGTTCACTACATTCAATTATAAACACAGCAACCAGTGATAGTACTTCTCCCCCGGTGGCACACACAAAACCCTCCCTGTTATGCATATACAAGAAAGGAGGGGGTGGGGTATGCACATGGTGCTCTAGCAACTCCAGAAGCCTCGGCTGGCAGCTTTACCTCCCATTGTAAGTTGTAAATTCTCTTTTGTGGGGGGAGAGGAGAACTGTTGGTACTGAACAGGAAGGTAGGAGAGCTTTGTTGTGGAAGGAGAGTAGAATAGAGCTCTTTCCTGGAAGGAAAGGAGAGCTTTTTTGGGGGGACACATTTTGGGCAAGAACTCTGTGCTGGGGGTTTGTACTGTCCAGAGCACTCCTGAACTTTTCATTCTGTACAGCGCCTTGAAAAAGTATTCCAACCAAAAATGTAAATGTATTTTATTGGGATTTTATATTATAAATTGTGTTTTTTTTTTTTTTATTGATTATAGAACATAGAAGAGTACAGAAACTAAAAATGAAAAGAAAAGCACATCTGGTACATTGAAATTCAAAAGAATCAATTGTAGGTCTAGTAACATCAAACATATCTTGTACAAAATGTATAACAAAATTAAAGTGTATAATTAGTGTATACAAAGGGGTATAACCAGAGGGCTATAACCAAGAAGTAGTTGAAAACTGAAGATAAGGGACTGAAATGTTGGATTGATATGTGGGTATTAGGCTGGGTTTAGGGGTGTGATGCCACACTCAAATCTGTCCACTGCATCATCTACCATGTTTTCCATTCTGCATATTTCGGCAATTACCTGTAAAAATTGATCCTGAGATGGGGGACAACCAACAGGTTGGGATAACTCGCTTGGCGGCCAGCAAGATATAGGAGGCTAATTTGTTCGAAGCTTTCCCCAGTCCAGAGAAGCGGAGACCCAGAAGGAGATGTCCAGCAGAAGAGGATACTCAAATATACGCTGAAACAGAGACATCACCATGGACAAAAGGGCACAATTCACATTGCCAGATGATGTGGTAGTGGGTGCCTCTAGATTTACCACATCTCCAACAAAGAGGAGAGAGGGAGGGGTCATAATGATGCAGTATTTCTGGCATCCTGTACTAAAAGAGTAGTATTTTAAGTGCTGTCTCTCTCTGCGTCACACAACCGGATACTTTGGACGTTGAAGTCCAGATCTTATCCCATTGAGGGAGGGAAATTGATGTTTGATATGGGCCCATTTTCGCATAAAAGTGTGTAAGTCTTCAGAGAGTGGAGAGGACTCCTGCAGTAATTGATATATGGTAGATATTAGCCGCATTTGATGGGGGCCTTGGGAACAAAAGAGCTCAAAGGCCAATGGTTTAGGTAGAGTATGGGTCAGAGAGAGAGTTAAAGAATAACGACTCACTTGCAGATATGAGTAGAACTAATTGTTGGGTATCTGGTGCTTAGACTGGGGGTCCACAAAGGTCCAGAGCTTATAGGGAATTGGATGAGAAAATTGGCAGAGCTGGAACAGACCTGCTTGAGCCCAGAGAAGCATTCAAATGTGGGATAGGCTTTCTGGGATTAAAGGGTTGTAGAGTACATGGGGGGGCATGACGAAGATAGAGAGAACATTGTAGCACATGTATGCCATATCTTTAATGAGAACAGCATAGGACCCAGGTATAAACTTTGAAGTTTTGGATCTTGGTGCAGTGGGGGCGACCAGACTAGGGAGCAGGGATGAGTAGGGAACAGAGAACCCAGGAGAGCGTGTAGGGATGGGAGGGAAATGTGAGGGTGGGTAAGGATCAGCAGAATATCATCCGCAAATAGGGATCATTTATATTCCCTATGGCACATTGGAACCCCTCGGATATAAGGATGAGACCATATAGCATCTGCCAAGGGTTCCAGACATAGAATGAATAGGAGCAGGGATAGAGGGCAGCCCTGTCTGGTACCATTTGACATAGGGAAGGTCTGGGTCGTAAATTAGGCCATTTGGACCTGAAATGAGGGGTTGTAGTAGAGGGCCGATAAAGCAAATATGAATGGACCGTAAAACCCAAATTTGGAAAGGGGAGCAAACATGTAGGGCCAGCTTAGTCTTTCAAATGCCTTTTTGGGCATCTAGGCTGAGGATCAACGCTGGTCTGCGTACTCTGATCAGCATATCAATGATATCGGTGGTGTGCCTAGTGTTGTCCCCAGCGTGTCTAGTAGGGACAAAGCCTACTTGGTCTCTATCAATTAATTTGGTTAGGAATTGGGATAGGCGATTGGCCAGAATTTTGGTGAAGAGTTTGTAATCGAATTTAGGAGTGCAATTGGTCGGTAGTTGTCTGGGATAGAGAGGTCTTTATCTGGTTTAGGAATGAAGAAAAGGTTGGTGAGGGGCTTTGGCCTGTAGAAGAGAGTTGTATAAAGATAATAGGGGAGGTGACAAGATCTGTGAAAATGTCCTGTAGTAGGAATAAGGGAGACCATCTGGGCCAGGAGATATGTGTAGAGGTAGGTGTTTAATAGTATTAGCTAATTCTTCTCCAGTAATGAGGGTGTTTAAGATGAGTAGGTCCGGTTTGGTCAGTTTTGGTAGTTTTATGTCTGACAGAAAAGTCTCAAAAGTCTCCTGATCAAATGGGGGATGGAGTTCTGGGGTTAAGCAATTGTGAAGTTTAGCGTAAAAACTCACCCGAGTCATGGTTTGTGAGCAGTGGGTGGGGGTCCCATCGGATTGTTTAAGGTGATCCGGAAAGGAATGGAAGGGCCTAGGGTTGAGTCTGGAAACTAACATTCTATGTGGTTTGTTGGAGAACTCGTAGAACTTTTGCTTAGCCCATAGGAGGGATTTGTCTATAGCTGACATCTCCAGGGACTTTAGCCTTTTTTGTAGCGAGGTTACTGTCCGCAGTCGAGACACTGTGGGAGAGTGAACTAGGGAGCGCTCAACTGTTTGCAGTTCCGCGAAAAAGAACGATTTCAGGAAGGCGGCATCCTTCTTTCTGTGGGAGCTTACTGAAATACATTGCCCCCTGAAATACGCCTTGTGAGCTTCCAATAGCGTGGATGGACTGGAGACAGTGCCTACATTGAGCTGGAAGTATTCTGTCAGAGCGAGGGAAAGTATAGCTTTAATTTTGGGGTCGTTTAGCAGTGATTCATTAAGCCTCCAGTGACATTTCTTAGGGTACGAGTGGTGAGGGAAAGGTCTAGAGTGAGGGGGGCATGGTCCAACCAGGTGATGGGGCCTAATTCAGTTGACACTGTGTTGGGTAGGAGAGGGGCCATCACAATACAAGTGGTCAAGTCTAGAGAACATGTTGTGGGGGGGAGAATAGAATGAAAACTGTTTGGGTGTTTAATCTGCCAAGTGTCAAACAGGTGGTGGGCATGTGTCAGTTTGCGAAAGGATGTTGATAAAGATTGTGCTGGGAGGAGTAGTGTAGTGTGGAATAGGGATCTCCTAGTGGGTTTCCTGACTCAGGATCACATCCGCATCGGAGGCCCTGAACTCCTTCAAAGCCAGCCATTGTTTTTGATGGAGTTCAAGCCTTTCACTGTGTATGACAGCTTCAGAGCCATACCAAGGTAGTAAAATTTAGCCAATGTAGATATAGTGGAACAGGTAACTTCCCAACAGTGGGATTATAGGTTAATAGCCTTATATTAATCAACATGCCATACTGTACTGTGGAAAACAGAAAAATGGCAAAGGTAAAGAAGAGAAACGGGAAAAACAAAACAAAAAAAAAAACAAAAGGTTCCGAGGATGTGTAGCTGCAAAATAACAAAAAGGCTGGGTTGGCCTAAAAAAGGCTAGACCTAATAAGATGTGTAGGCCTGAGTCGCAATAGTGACTCATAAGTCCTCGGCTGCAGCCAGAGGACAAATGGGGGAGCAATGCGGACTCTGGTGAGAAACACGGGATCCTGCTGTGCTGCTCCAGTAGTGGTGTTAACAGACAGAAAGCTCCATTATCAACCTTATATAGAGAATCAGAGATTTTAACAGAAGGAAGTAGAAAACAACAATGCAAAACACCTCGATGGTAAAAGAGGGCAAAGAAACAGCAGTTAATCAAACCCATGAGAAGGGGATGTGGGGATTTGTGATCCCAAAGAAAGACAAACCTCCTGAAGGACGACTCACGGGGGATCAGGTAGGTTGCCTAGGCCGTTGAGGAGTGGAGTAAGCCTTCAATCGTTTTCCTTGCACTTGGGTCCAGATGGATTATGTAGCTGAAGGAAGTTGGGGGGTTGGAGGCATTGGTTGCCCTTCATCTGCCGGTAATGATGGTAGGCCCAGGTTTTTGAGGAAGGAATCTCTGCAGATGCCGGAGGGTATGTTGGGCGCCATCCTTTGTTGCACTGAGGCGGAACGGAAAGCCCCAGAAGTAAGGGATTTTGTGTAGTTAAAGATGAGAGTTGATTGGACATAGTGAGTGCCTCTTAGCCAGGGTGATTGGAGAGAGGTCGCTAAATATTTTAATTCTGTCCCCTTTATAATCCAATATGGGATCAGTTGTAGGTAGCCAGGGTCAGCGTCTCTTTACTCTCATAACAGTGGAACCGCACCACTATGTCTAGCGGTCTGGCATCTACAGGAGGTTTGGGAGCCAGAGACCTGTGGGCCTGATCAAGGTGCCAGTCTATGTCCACTATGTCAGAAGCAGGGTGGTTCAACAGGCCTAATAAGTACGGTCTGATGTTATTGTCAGACACATTTTTTGAGACCCTATGAATCCTGAGGTTTTGGCGCCTTTCTCTGTTTTCCATGTCTTCTTGCTGAAGTTGTGGCAGGGACACAGAGTTTTTAAGAGAGGCATTTTCCTCCTCCAGGACCTGAACATACTGTAATGTCTCATCACACTTGGTTTCTAAAGTTGCTGTGCGCTCAACAAGCTGGTCAATCTCCCCTCTGAGTTCCCTTGAAATCTTTCCCACCTCTTGGGCTATTCCCCTTGTGAGCTGCTGTGCTAGAGCCTGTAGTTTGACATTGAGCAGTTCAGAGGTTAAAACGGACTGAGAGGGTGAAGGAAGATGTGGGGGAAGGGCTTGCTGGGAGTTGTCATCTGCCATGGGGGTGCTAACATACTCCTCTGTGTCTCCTTGTGAAATCGAGACCTGGGATTGAGGCCTAGTCAAGTAGCGGTCCATTGAGACTACAGGCTACTGTGCTTGCTGGGATCCGATAGTAAGGTTTTTGGTCCCCCATCTTTACCATGGGGTGCTAGGAGGCTCTAGGGGTCTGTATGTTTTACCCCATTGGCGAATGTATGCCGATGTAGCTGTGCAGGGGTCACAGAGAGCAGAGCAGGTCCGGAGCTCACAGATCACACGTCCACTATCTTGAAGAGCCGTGCATGCACCCTTTATTGGGATTTTATGTGATAGACCAACACATAGTTGCACATAATTGTGAAGTGGAAGGAAAATGATAAATAGTTTTCAAATTTGTTTACAAATATGTGAAAAGTGTGGATTGCATTTGTATTCACCCCCCCGAGTCAATACTTTGTCTTTTTGAGTATGTCTCTACCAGCTTTGCACATCTAGAGAGTGAAATTTTTGCCCATTCTTCTTTGCAAAATAGCTCAAGCTCTGTCAAATTAGATGGAGAGCATATGTGAACGGCAATTTTCAAGTCTTGCCACAGATTCTCGGATTTAGGTCTAGTCTTTAACTGGGCCATTCTAACAGATGAATATGCTTTGATCTAACCATTCCATTGTAGCTCTGTCTGTATGTTTAGGGTCGTTGTCTTGCTGAAAGGTGGACCTTTGTCCCAGTCAAGTTTTTTTCAGACTCTTAACTGGTTTCCTTCTAAGATTGCCCTGTATTTGGCTTCATTCATCTTCCCATCAACTCTGACCAGCTTCTCTGTTCCTGCTAAAAACAGGCATCCCCATAATATGATGCTGCCACCACGTTTCACGGTAGTGATGATGTGTTCAAGGTGATGTGCAATGTTAGTTCTCCACCACACATAGCGTTTTGCTTTTAGGCCAAAAAGTAACATTTTGGTCTCATCTGACCAGAGGACCTTCTTCCACATGTTTGCTGTGTGTTCACTACATGGCTTCTCGCAAACTGCAAACTGGACTTTTTATGGCTTTCTTTCAACAATGGCTTTCTTGTCATTCTACTTTAAATGCCAGGTTGGGGAGTGCATGACTAACAGTTGTCCTGTGGACAGATTCTCCCACCTGAGCTGTGGTTCTCTGCCGCTCCTCCAGAGTTACCATGGGCTTCTTGGCTGCTTCTCTAATTAAACACTTAAGGACTGAGCCTCTTTCTGAGATTTGTTGTTTACAAGTTAAAAACTGGTTTTTTTTTGCTAGAAACTTACTTAGAACCCCCAAACATTATACATTTTTTTCTAACACCCTAGAGAATAAAATGGCGGTCATTGCAATAATTTCTGTCACACCCTATTTGCACAGCAGTCTTACAAGCACGCTTTTTTTAAAAAATACACTTTTTTGAATTCAAAAATAAGTCAACAGTAAAGTTAGCCCAATTTTTTTGTATATTGTGAAAGATAATGTTACACGAAGTAAATTGATACCCAACATGTCACGCTTCAAAATTGCACCCACTCGTGGAATGGCGACAAACTTTTACCATTAAAAATCTCCATAGGCGACGTTTAAAAAATTCTACAGGTTGCATGTTTTAAGTTACAGAAGAGGTCTAGGGCTAGAATTATTGCTCTCGCTCTACCGATCGCGGCAATACCTCACATGTGTGGTTTGAATACCGTTTTCATATGTGGGCGCTACTCACGTATGCGTCCGCTTCTGCACACGAGCTCGTCGGGACAGGGCGCGTTTTAATTTCTTTTTTTTTATTTAATTCTTATTTGTTTTACCTTATATTTTTTATTTCCACACAGTTTTTTTTTTTTTTAAAAGTGTCACTTTTATTCCTATTACAAGGAATGTAAACATCCCTTGTAATAGAAAAAAAGCATGACAGGACCTCTTAAATATGAGATCTGGGGTCAAAAAGACCTCAGATCTCATATTTAAACTAAAATGCAATAAAAAAAAAAAAAAAAAAAATTGTCATTGCCTTTAAGAGCTATGGGCGGAAGTGACGTTTTGATGTCGCTTCCGCCCTGCAATGATATGGAGACGGGTCGGGGCCATCTTCCCCTCAATCATCTCCAGGTCAGGCCACAGGAAGGATCCGATCGCCTCTGCCGCTGCCGACAGCACCGGATCGCGGCAGGAGGGGCCCCTCTCCCACCACCGATAAAAGTGATCTTGTGGCGAATCTGCCGCAGACACCACTTTTATCTTAAACCAGACCGCTCACTGAACAAGAGGATACCGGGGTAATGGCAGCTAGCTGCTACCATAACAACGATATCCTCCAAAGTACCAACGTATAACGACGGTGGGCGGTCCGGAAGTGGTTAATGCTCTCCTTGCCTTGGTCTTCATGATGCTCTTTGTTCACTAAGGTTCGCTAACAAACCTCTGAGGGTTTCACAGAACAGCTGTGTTTACACTGAGATTAAACTGCACACAGGTGGACTCTATTTACCATTTGGGTGACTTCTGAAGGCAATTTGTTCCACTAGATTTTAGTTAGGGGGATCAGAGTAAAGGGGACTGAATACAAATGCACGCCACACTTTTCAGATATTTGTAAAAACTGATAAATCATTTATCATTTTCCTTCCACTTCACAATTATGTGACACTTTGTGTTGGTCTATCACATAAAATCCCAATAAATTACATTTACGTTTTTGGTTGTAACATGACAAAATGTGGAAAAGTTCAAGGGGAATTTCTAGCATCAATAGACCTACAAAAGGTGCCTATCTACACATTTTCATCTTTCGCTCACATCAGCGCTTTCTGAATTCTGCTGTGGGACACTGAGCATTCTCAAAGTGTTTCTGGCTCATTTGCCATCCAAGGGCATTCATGTCACAAGGTACGTGGACATTCTCCTGTTGAAGGACTTCTCTGTAATTTTCTCTGGTAAAGTTCAGCGGTTGATTCATTTCCCTCAGGCTTCATGCACACTGTAAGCTAAAAAAAAAAAATTCCAGAAAATACTGGATGAAAAACCTGCATAATAGTGTTTTTGGCCAGCTTTTAGCAGCAGTTAGGAACATTAAGCATTGTTTTTCTGACGTCAAATCGCTCCCAAAAATGCAGGAAAAAAAAGCATCTATGCACCAAATACAAAACTGGTCCAATTTTTCCGCTCCCTGACACACAGGGGCTCTCAGCGTTCCAGAACGGCATGCTAATCCTGGGTGGCGATTTAAATGTCCCCCTAAATCCCCTAGTTGACACTTTGACGGGAACCTCCAAGTTTCTAAAGTGAACAACAGTGCGCTAAACTCAACCTATTTGAGCTACAGAAGTTATGATACGTATGTGTGTATGTATGTATATATATATATGTATGTGTATATATATATATGCACCTGCAGTGCTGCTATCCTCCGTGACAAACCAGTCAAGTAAATAAACTAAATAAATGTAGTAAAAAAATCCTTCGTGTGAAAAAGCAATACTCAAAGGAAGCTACCTACCTGAGTGTGGATCGCCTATTCACAGCGGTCCTATTAGCAATTTCTCCCTCACTCAAAGTTATGCCGGTGTCTTGCTGAGAAAGTTCCCCCGGCGGATAAGGACCCCCCTGTACTGCGCATGAGCTGCGCTTGCGCAGTATGAATGACTATGGAGCCGCTGAAAGATTTCGAAATTGAGCAGCTGATCGTCAGCTCTACACGGCGCCTGCGCACTGAGTCCAGGTTCAAGGCCCAACATCCAAGTGGACATAGAGTTTGAATAAAACTATGCCAAGCGAAGCGAGGCCGTGCCCGAAGCGTGGCGAGCTCGCGAGGGGCCCTCTTACAGGCGCCGTGTACAGCTGACACTCAGCTGTTCAGCTTCGGCTACTTTCGGCAGCTCGTACTGCGCAAGCGCTGCGCAGTACAGGGGAGTCCTTATCCACCGGGGGGGGAACTTTCTCGGCAGAACACCGGCTTCTTTCAATGTTCAATGTTCTTTCAGGATTTCAGTGTACAGTGGTTCTCATAAAAAAACAAAGAAAAAGCATATCATTGCACAATGTTGTTTATAATAAAATTCTCCAAAAGGAAGGGGATTGCACTCACATTTGTTGATAAACAATCAGCGCTTTATGTAACGATCAGACACTTGTAACGAGTGTCTCCTCACTCCGCATCTAGCATGCACAAGCACCATCGATGTGAAATCCCCTTCCTTTATTATAAACAGCATTGTGCAGTGATATGCTTTTTCTTTGTTTTTTTATGAGAACCACTGTACACTGAAATCCTGAAAGAACATTGAAGATTGAAAGAAGCCGGCATAACTTTGAGTAAGGGAGAAATTGCTAATAGGACCGCTGTGAATAGGCCATCCACACTCAGGTAGGTGGCTTCCTTTGAGTATTGCTTTTTCACATGAAGGATTTTTACTTTATTACTAAATTTATTTAGTTTATTCACTTGACTGGTTTGTCACGGAGGATTGCAGCACTGCAGGTGCATATATGTGTGTATATATTATTATTATTATTATTATACAGGATTTATATAGCGCCAACAGTTTACGCAGCGCTTTACAACATTAGGGCAGACCGTACAAGTACAATACAATTCAATACAGGAGGAATCAGAGGGCCCTGCTCGTTAGAGATTACAATCTAGGAGGGAGGGTCAAGTTATACATAAGGGTAATAGCTGTGGGGGATGAACTAATGGAGAAAATAGTGCCATTGTTAGATGGAGGCAGGATAGGCTTCTCTGAAGAGGAAAGTTTTCAGGGATCGCCTAAAAGTGGATAAATTTGGTGACAGTCTGACAGATTGGGGTAGGGAATTCCAGAGGATGGGCGAGGCTCGGGAGAAGTCCTGGAGGCGGATATGGGAGGAGGTGATGAGGGAGCTAGAGAGCAGGAGGTCTTGGGAGGAACGGAGATGGCGATTAGGTTGGTATTTTAAGACTAGGTTAGTGATGTAGCTGGGGGCAGAGTTGTGGATGGCTTTGTAACTTATTGTTAGTATTTTGAATTTAATTTGTTGGGCGAGTGGTAGCCAATGGAGGGATTGGCAGAGAGGGGTAGCAGACACTGAGCAGTTTGTAAGGTGGATGAGTCTGGCAGCAGCATTCATGATGGACTGAAGGGGGGATAGTCTGTTTAAAGGTAAGCCAATGAGGAGTGAGTTGCAGTAGTCAAGGCGAGAGATAACCAGGGAGTGAATCAGCTTTGTGGTTTCATTGGTTAGAAAGGGACGTAGTTTAGAGATGTTGCGGAGGTTGAGGCGGCAAGCTTTGGAAAGTGATTGGATGTGGGGCGAAAGGAGAGTTCAGAATCCAGGATAACACCTAGCACCCTGACATGTGGGGACGGGTGGATAGTTTTGCCATTGCTCTTGACAGAGAAGTCAGGGGAAGAGGCACGTGGGGGAGGAAATATTATAAGCTCGGTTTTGGACAAGTTGAGTTTGAGGAAGTGGTGTGACATCCATACAGATATATTGGTTAGTAAGTTGGTGATGCGTGAGGAGACTGATGGAGTGAGTTGAGGGGTGGAGAGATAGATTTGTGTGTTGTCAGCATAGAAATGATATTGAAAGCCATGAGAGGCTATCAGCTGACCCAGGGAAGAGGTGTAGATTGAAAATAAGAGGTCCAAGAACAGAACCTTGGGGGACCCCAACAGAGAAGGGAATAGGAGTTGAGGAAGTAGAATTGTAAGTGACACTGAATGTGCGTTGAGATAGGTAGGATGAGAGCCACTGAAGAGCACAGTCACGGAGACCGAGGGAGTAAAGTTTTTTGAGGAGGAGGGGGTGGTCAACCGTGTCAAAGGCAGCTGAAAGATCCAGAAGTAGGAGTACAGAATAGTGTCCTTTGGTTTTTGCAGTTAGTAGGTCATTTGTGAGTTTTAAAAGAGCAGTTTCTGTGGAGTGTTGAGGGCGAAATCCAGATTGAAGGGGATCAAGAAGGTTGTCTTTAATGAGGTGGTCACTCAGTTGGTTGTAAACCAGGCGTTCAAGGAGTTTAGAGGAAAAGGGGAGAAAGGAGATAGGGCGTAGGTTGTTAAGATTGGTAGGGTCCAAGGACGGCTTTTTGAGTATGGGGGTGACCAGTGCATGTTTTAGAGCATCGGGGAAGATGCCAGAGGTGAGGGAGAGATTGAAGATGTGGGTTAGAGAGTGTAGGATGGAGTCAGAGGGCGACCGTAGCATTTGAGAGGGAATAGGGTCCAGGGGACAGGCGGTTAGGTGGGCGATAGAAAGGAGTTTAGCAACTTCATCTGTAGTAGCAGATTTGAATAGGGGGAGTGTCAGTTGTACCTGTTGACATGGGGTCTTAGCTGGGGGAGATACCTGTAGAATGGAGATTTCATCACGGATTGTATCAATCTTGTTTTTGAAGTGATTAGCGATTTCCTGGGCAGTGAGTAAGTCAGTGGGTGGAGGCGGTGGAGGACAAAGTAGAGAGTTGAAGGTAGAGAAGAGTTTACGGGGATTGGATGAAAAGGTGTTAAGAGTTGTAAAATAGGCTTGCTTGGCAGTGTGGAGGAAAGAATATTATTTTTGGAGGGCAGATTTGTATTGGTTGAAGTCTTTGAGAGACTTAGTCTTGTGCCACAGACGCTCAAGAGCGTGACTACGTTTTTTGAGAATTTTAGTGTCATCTGTTTGCCAGGGTTGTAGGGGTCGAGGCCTGATTCTGCATGTAGTGAGGGGAGCGAGCTTGTCCAGGGTGGAGGACAGAGATTTATTGTAGATGGACGTGGCTTGATTGGGGCAGGACAGGGGAGAGATTTTGTCATAGAGGTGGTCAGTAGCAGAATAGAGGAGAGAGGAGTTGAAGTTGCGAAAGTTTCTACGGGTGATGGTTAGGCGATTGGAGGGAAAGGTGGTGGAAGACAGGGGGAGAGAGAAACTAATAAGGTGGTGGTCGGAGAGAGGAAAAGGATTGTTTGAGAAGTTGCACGGAGTGCATAGGTAGGAGAATACAAGGTCAAGGGTGATGCCATCAGAGTGAGTAGAAGCCTGTACCCATTGCTTCAGGTCAAATGAAGAGGTTAGACTAAGAAGTTTAGAAGTGTTTGTATTAGCAGGGATGTTGAAATCACCGAGAAGGATTGTGGGAATTTCCGAAGAGAGAAAGTAGGGTAGCCAGGCAGAAAACTCATCAAGGAAAGTTGATAATGGTCCAGGGGGCCGGTAGATCACAGCAATTCTTAGGGAAGTAGGAGAGAATAGACGTATACAGTGGGCTTCGAATGATGAGAGGGAAAACGAGGGAGGAGGGTGAATAACCTGGAAGGAGCTCTGGGGGGATAGGAGGAATCCCACTCCACCTCCCTTGCATCCATTAGGCCTAGGGGAGTGAGTCCAGTGAAGGCCACCCTGGGAGGGAGAAGCAGGAGAAGGGGTGTCATATTCGTGGAGCCAGGTTTCGGTGAGGGCAAGTAGATTAAAGGAATTAGTGACAGAGGTCATGAACAGCATTGAGTTTGTTGCAGACAGAGGGGGCATTCCAGAGGGCGCAGGAGAGAGGGAGGCTGATGTTGGGAAGAAGAGGAATGGAGACTAAATTGTGTAGATTGTGACTACTGCCAGAGGGTGTAGGGTGATGGTGATGGGTGTGTTGGGCACAGTTAAATAAGGGAGGCCCAGGGTTTGGGGAAATATCTCCAGCGATTAGGAGAAGCAGAAGAGTAAGGGAGGTAATATGAGAATATGATTTGTATGAGGGAACATGCTTCAGTATCCTGGGGGGTTTGTTAGCAAGTGAGCTTAGGGTTAGAAAGAGGTGATGAGTGCAGTAATAGGGGGAGGGGAGAAGTGAGGGTGATATGTACAGATTGTGTGGTGGAGCAGAGGGATGTAGAAAAGAGAGCTTGAGGAGAGAGGCAGCAAATGTGAAGAGGAGGAGAGGTAAAGAGTGCATGTTTCAGAGAAGGTGGGATAATATGAAATTGAGGTCACCTGCAGTCTTTTGTAGTTTGCTTTGTGCAAATCGCTGAAGTGCAAGAGCAGAAGTGCCACTTATTTAAAGAACCCCCCCTTCTTTGGAAGAACCCCCTGTATGTTCAGCCCCCTGTATGTTCCCCCATAAAGAAGGCCTTGTTATATACTGTGTTGGGTGTGGATGGAATCTGGCAATTAATCAATTAGGCGGGCATATTAGGAACACAGCAAGCAGGGCATAACTTGCACACCACAATCAAACTGCAAGGGGACTAAAAGGCCAAAATTCTAAAGATAAGGGAACTCATAATTTAGGTAAGACTTAATGGCTAAATAAACATTGAAATAATGTGAGCATGGCTACAGATGTAGTTGAGACAGCGGTGACAAACAGATTTACCAAAAATGTATATAAGTGGTCAGTCAATTTTCAGTTTGCAGGACAAGGGAATATAAACGCAGATTACCAAAAATGTATATAAGTGGTCAGTCAATTTTCAGTTTGCAGGACATGGGAATATAAACGCAGATTACCAAAAATGTATATAAGTGGTCAGTCAATTTTCAGTTTGCAAGACATGGGAATATAAACGCAGATTACCAAAAATGTATATAAGTGGTCAGTCAATTTTCAGTTTGCAGGACATGGGAATATAAACGCAGATTACCAAAAATGTATATAAGTGGTCAGTCAATTTTCAGTTTGCAGGACATGGAAATATAAACGCAGATTACCAAAAATGTATATAAGTGGTCAGTCAATTTTCAGTTTGCAGGACATGGGAATATAAATGCAGATTACCTGTGAAGAGAGAAGAAAATGTTCAGATGGATGGTGCAAGAGCAGAAGTGCCACTTATTTAAAGAACCCCACTTCTTTGGAAGAACCCCCTGTATGTGCAGGGGGTACTGCACGTACTTCTGTAGCTCAAATAGCAGGTTGAGTTTAGCGCACTGTTGTTCACTTTATTTGTATATGGTGTCAGAGCACTATTTTTAATGGTTGCGGCTTGATTCATTTATTTATCTGCTATTTTTTGTCATTTATTTTTTCTGTTTGGATATTCATACCAGTGCTCCAGTATATTTTTTTTACGAACCTCCAAGTTTCCTTACAAAGCACTGAGATGGATCAAAACACAACTTCAGGATCTCACACTGCACGACACATGGCGTACATTATATCCAAATGTAAAAGACTACACATTCTACTCAGCGCCTCATAATCGCTATTCCAGAATTGATTAATTTTTCATCTCTTAGATTATAAGCTTGCAGGAGTAGGGCTTCTCTAACCCTTTTGTTTTGAATTATACTGTTGGTGTAGTGTCTCCCAACATTGTAAAGCGCTGTGCAAACTGTTGTTTAAATCCTGTATAATCTCACAAGAGATCGCCAGATGCTTAAGACAGCCTCTATAGACTACATGTACTTGTCAGACCATTACCCTATTTCCATGTCTGCAGAGTTTTCAGATATCCCAGTCTGACCCTTGTTATGGCGTTTGGACCCCTCCTTACTCACGGACCACACTATAGTATCCAAGGTGAATAAATGTCTCTCTCAATAATTCTGAGAGAATAGTTCTTCTGACATATCTCCAATGATAAGTTGGGAAGCTCGCAAATGCGTCATTCGAGGGGAACTGATTGCAATCACCTCAAAGGCCAAACCAAGGGATAACACACCACTCCAGGCTATCTGCGGGTGCAAACAGGTGCAGACCTCGGCTCACCACCGTCCACAGTAGATAGGAAAACAAAACAAAGTGTTCGCGCACCAGAACCAAAAGATTGCTTGGTGAGTCTTTATCGTCAAAGCCAGACAAGTTACAGGGAATGCAGTTGACGCGTTTCACAAGAGTGTATCTTGCTTGTTCACAACTTATAGTCAACTTGTTGTGAATAAGCAAGATACACTCCTGTGAAAAGTGTCAACTGCATTCCCTGTAACTTATCTGGCTTTGACAATAAAGACTCTCATCAAGCAATCTTGCGGTTCCAGTGTGTGTGACCACTTAGTTTTGTTTTCCAATCACCTCAAAGTGTAGGCGAGAAAGGCAATCTCGCATAAACAACTTGACGGCCCATATGCACAAACTAGAACAAGCATATAAAGCTACTCAAGCTGCAGCTTCCTTTCAAGACCTCATCTGCACTAGGACAGATTTATTTGAGAAACTAGATTAAAAAAGCCAAACGGAACTACATACTATCCCAAAAATTATTCTATGAATACGGAAATAATTCTGGAAAATTCCTGGCAAGAGCCATCCGATCTAAAAGAGCAGTCACAACGGTACGCACCCTCACTGATTCCACGGGAAGCAAAATAGTAGCCAATAACGAGATAGCGAACCAACTTCTCCATTATACACCTCTCTATAATCTGGACCCTACAGACCCACAAACTGAAGATGCCTCCAGGACCCATATGATCCCAAACCATTATCCACCAGGGAAGCGAAAGGGCTGGAATGCCCCCTTTCTTCTGCCAAAGTTGACTCCGCACTTGAACAATTCAAGGTTGGAAAGAGCTTGAGTCCAGACAGCCTAACGGCTAGATACTATAAAACTTTTACAGAAGCGCTTAAACCACACTTCTTAACTTGTTCTCATCTGGGACATCTCCCCCCCCCCCCCAACAGGTAAAGACCAGTCCCTAGTTACCAACTACTGTCCAATCTCCTTACTGAACGTAGACCTCAAAATTTTCGCTAGAACTCTAGTCAATTGTCTATTACCCTTATTATCTAAACTCGTCTCTCTGGACCAGGTAGGATTCATACCGGGAAGAGAGGCAAGAGACAATACCTTGATACCTTGAAAGCAATTACTATCCACAACTGGATAACATCTACTCGTCAACGTTTTTTTTTTTTTTTTTTTTTTATCCCTAGATGCAGAGAAGGCATTCAATAGAGTGGCCCGGGGCTACAACCTTTACTATGCCGCCTCAGGTCTAACCCCAATATCAAATGGGTTTCGATCCACAAGACCACTTATAAATTACCTGCTTTTACAGACAACATTCTTTTATTCCTAACCGAACCTCATACCACAATGCCCAACTTACTTAAGGACTTATTTACATTCAAAGCCTTAACCAATTTACAAATACATCTCTCTAAATCACAAGCACTTGATATCTCTCTACAGTCAGATAAGCTTATGCAGTGCCAAACAAATTACCCGTTCAAATGGAGCCGTGATTCGATCTCATATCTCGGGGTCCAATTGCCCTCCAAATTATCAGCTATTTTGCGACCACAATCCCAAATCCAACATAGTAAGCCATAAACAGGAAAGGGAACTTACAGAAGAAAACTGGGAGAACATTTGCTCTTCCATTAACAATGGGACGATCAATGTCTCTGCACAGGAAAATGGCTTTAAGATCTTTTCTAGGTAATATAAAACCCCTCTCACTTCTACACATATGGTGGTCCTGCCCCCTAATTCAACCCTTTTGGATAGAAGTCCATCGCCTCACTACCCAAATTATCACCTACACAATTGATTTCTCCCTGGCTCAAATGCTCTCACACCATGCTTCTATCCCTAAAAACTAATAAACACAGCTAAGATGTCGATACCAGTCCAATGGAAATAACCCAGTCCTCCAACCATAGCAGATTGGTTCAGGCGCATAAACAAAATAGAGGAAATGGAAGACCTTATACATCAAGCCAATGAGATATCTTCCAAGTTTTGGAAGACTTGGTCTTGTTGGCAACACTTGAAAACAACTACCCAGTACTCCCAACAACTATATTAACCCAGTAGAGTGTTTCTACACATTTCCAGATCGGAGGAGGAGGAAAAGTCCCCACCCCCTTTTTTTTTCTTGCTCCCCCCCCCCTCGCTTTTTTTTTTTTCTTGTCTCAGTCTTTTCTATTTTTCTGTACCCGCTTGACCCCCTCATCTCTCTACCTAATGTCGACCCCCTGATTACCTTACTCTCTCCAAAGAGTAAAATAACTAGATCTATTCTTCCCCTCTTCCCCCACCCTGTCTGCTGTTTCGCTCAACTCCTCTTATTCTACCCGACACAAACCCTTTTTCCGATATCCCACCCCCTTTCTTCTAATGTATATAGTAGTTACTCTTTGTCACCCCATCCAAGTAGCTTAATCCTCGATTAGGCCTTCTGGAAGCTCCTTCCTTAGTATGGGTTGCTAGGGGTCCGTTGACCGCACCCATACAAATAACTGACAATTAGCATGAGAATAGGCCGAATAGCATCACTACCACAACACCCTGGCTAATTTAACCCAGATTTCTCTCCTAAGAAATCTCCATATATAAGAAACACATATCTACGTAGACTCCATCCCATTCCCCTCTGATTTATATGATTTATACCTAATGCCCCAAACATCACAGTATGATTTATATATTCAATAAAGTTGAGTAGCACTGTAATCTCCTGTATATCTCATTTGACATAAGAGGGATTAGGTTAGGGTTCAACCCACAAGTAGTATCTGTAACAAGAAGAAAATGTAACTTCAACCTTATACTTACATTTAACCAACCAATTTATTCAACTACAATTGATATCGCCTTGCAGGGTATGTTGAAAGTCTGATTAAACCGCATTGGAATGTTTTTTTATATTGAATTTGTTAGGTGTGTTTTAAATGCTAATGTAATTCACCTGATCTCTGTACCAATGTTCCTTCTTTATAATAAAAGCTTGTTTGAAAAAAAAAAAAAAAAATGCAAACAAGAGGTTTTTTTTTCTGCTCCTGAAAAAAGTTGTAGCTTCAAAAATGCTTCTAGACTAAAATAGTGTGAATGGACTGGATAATGAACTTTCCTCACATGGTCTGGAGTACTTGGTGCCAATCTTGGTCACTTTACAATGCATAATCTTCCTTCCTTCCTTAGGAGAATATTGCCTCCCTTAGGTTCAACATGTGGACCCAAATGGCACCCTTTAGTTTGCTTCTACATGAGGGTTTTAGACCTAATGGTAAGTTCTTTTGCGGTCACTCGCTTTGTTTTTCGCTTCAGACCTCTTCAATCCAACATTCTCATGACATGGGATAAACAAATCCAATCTTGATCATCCACATTTTTTTCTAACCAAAGTTCTCTCTGCATGGTGGATCTTTTGCCACAGAATTGGGGAAGGCCATTCCTTCAACTGTAGACTCACGGAGTAGATGGTGGTATATGAGTGTGCACTAGGGGCTGCCCAGCAAGTGGTGTGCTGAATCCATGGTCTATAAATGCAAGTCCTTTGTCCTGGACAGTTTTTTTTCTCAAATTGTCTCTTTTTTTTTTTTTCCTAGCTTCAATCTATAATTACCACAGTTATTGCACATTTCCATGACTTTGCAGTCCTTTTTTATGTGGTGAGTAGTAATTTGTTTGTTTCGCTAGATCACTAAAGTTCAACCTTACCATTAAAAATATTGTATATTGATTGTTTTAGGAGAAATTCTTGCCTTTCCTTGATATGTTCCAAAAAGAGAGTGTTCGAGTAGAGGTTTGCAAGTCCATCATGGAGGCTTTTAACAGGTAAGCTCTAGGTTATACCTATAAGAACTTCCTCAGACCATGTGCTGCATTTTGGTGCTGGTAAAAGGCATGGACCTGGGAAAATCCATTGTAAGAAGTGGTCTCGCATCAGGAATGCTCGGAGTTGGAAAAAATTCTCACACTTTTATTAGTATTACATTTATTACATGTTGACCTGATATGGGTGTAACATGTTATGAAAGGTTATCTTATTCTTTAACTCTTTCACTGCCAGGTTACTGATCAGAGTTATTGACCTCGAATGTGGTAACCAACCCCCCCCCCCCATGCCGCAACTTCCCTGTCCCCAGCCTCTCCACCTCCCGTCACTCCGTTTCATCTAGAAATGCTCCCCCCACTCTCCTTTCTTATCCCCTTCTCCCCCCTACACCGATTCCCCCCCCCACCCAAACCTGGTGCAGGTAAAGCTGGGGCTTGGTAAACATGTGTTTACCAGCCCCCTCCATGTAGTTTACTGGACATAGGCAGTGATCACTACTGATCGCTCCTAAGTCCTATAACCAAGAGTTTACTACATGTCAGACTGTCAGTTTATGAATGAATGAGGAGTCTCTATGCAGACTCCTTATTTCATTCAAGGGACTACCTTTCCCTGTTTCAAAAAAAGTGATATGGTGGGTCTATTTAGACCTCTCACCAAAGATACCCCCCTCAAAAAAAAAAAAAAAAAAATATATATCTGTAAAAAAAAAACAGTAATACCCCGTGGCGGCTGGTGCTAAAAAAATTTTTGTGGGGGGTGCAGCAAACAAGCCCCCCCCCAGGTCAGTCCACACTCGACCTCTCCATAGTGACTGTCTCCCCCCACATTCGCCCTCCATGGCTTCCTCGGCTTCTCCCAGCCAAAACAATCCACCTCTGTCCTGATTTGCCAGGAGGAGAACATGGGAGACACAGGCACTAATCGTGTGGCTTTAAAAAAAAAACTCATACAAAGATATGAGTCCAGTGCCCTGCAGGGGGGCGGCGCCCCTGATGGACCGGCCGCTCCTGGTAAAACCCCTTTCACATGGAGCAGACTCTGTCAAGCAGATCCAACTGCTCAGCGGGGGACCTGTCTGCTGATCCTCACTGAGCAGGCAGATGACAGGTCTGCGTCCGCTGCGCTGATGCGGACACAGCCCGCTGTTCTCTATGGGACGATCGGATGGAAACGGACGGCCTGTCCATTTCCATCTGATTCCATCCAATCCGATCTGCTAGATGGATGGGGAGTGGGATCCCCATCTGTCTGTTTTTAGCGGACCGGATTGGATCAGATGCAAGCGGATGTAAACAGACACATGTCCACACATGTCCATTTACTTCAGCCTCTCCATAAAGAAGAATGGGTGAAAAACAGGCAGATCAGATTGGTCTGCTTGTGTGAAAGGAGCCTAAGGCCGTGTTCACACAGAGGCATACATAGCGTACCTTTACAGGAATACACAGGTGTTCCGTGCATCTCTGTGCAGGCAGTCCCATTGATGTCATTTGGGATGTAACAACTGCATGAACAGAGCCGTTGCTCCCAATTTAACATCCATGTAGATCTGCGTACATGTCCCTGAGCTCACACTGTCTGCTTTCAGGGTTGTGTCCCCACACCCACACGAGAACAGCAGCTATGCCTCTGCAGCCATTACATCCCAATTGAAATAAATGGGACTACCTGTACAGGAATGCACTGGGGACACCTGTGCATCCCTGCGCAGGTAAACATGGCTCTTCATGAGCATACACTTCAGTACGCCACATGTGAACGATGCTTTAATAGTAATTTAGCAGGGATTTTGTAAGTTATGTTGTGTTTATGTGCACTATTAATGATTTTAATGTATTTTTTGTGAAAATAGCGATATGAACATTTGCGCAATTATTTTGGGGCCCAAAAAATCAGTAGCACTTTTCTATATTCTACAGGTCATGTGCTTTCAGAAAATGTCTAGTTTGAGGGTTCTTTTCAAATTATGAAAGCTGCAAGTGAAAAATAGTAACCTCCGGATTTTTTTTAGTAAATTGTTTTTATTTACAGTTTTCGTATCTTCGGTTTTCACCATTTCACAAAAAGGTGCAATTTAAAATGTACAAATATTTATTTATCAACTCAATACAGTTTTAACTTTTATATTCACTAGGAATTTAGCAGATTTTTTTTTTTTTTACATTTTGCCATGTATGAATCCACAATAATGATTTTAGTGTATTTTTAGTGAAAATATTGTTTTGATAAACATTTGTGCAAATATTGTGGTGCCTTAAAAATCAGTAACACCTTTTTTTTTTCTACTGCCCAGGTGCTTTTTTAGAAAATGTTTGGTTTGGGGTGCCTTTTACAAACTCTGACAGCTGTAAGTGAAAAAGGAAAACCTCCAGATTTTTAGAGGCATTTTTGCCTACGTCTGATTTTCACTATTTCTCTAAAAGGCACAATTTAAACTTTACAACTATTTGTAATTTATTAACACAATACAGGTTTAGCTTTTATATTTAGAAGGAACTTAGCAGGGATTTTCTAATATGTGCTGTGTTTGTGTCTGCTAATAATGATTGCAGTGCATTTTCTTTCTCGAACATCACAGGACACAGAGCCTCAGTAATTACTGATGGGTTATATATAGGTATCACTGGTGATTGTTCACTGGCACACCCTAACCAGGAAGTTCAACCCCCTATATAATCCCTCCCCCTGCAGGGATACCCCAGTTTTTATGCCAGTGTCTTAGGCGATGGACGTGTAAAGATGTCCTGTGCTGAGCTCCAAAGGGGATTATCCTATATCCTATACTGGGGCAGGCCAGGCGAACCGGATCCATTCCAAAGTGTCTTTTCTAGGCCGATTTGGATGGTACCCGGGCCTCGTGTCCAAAGAAACGAGGTTTTACCTGTAACACTTCTCTTTTTAGAGAGCTGGACCTCGCATATTAAAAAATGTTTTTTTCTAGCCGGGTGCTTTACAGGCCCAGAACTGTGGATCCCCTATTCGTAGGGGGCCCCAGTCCCTGGCGGTTTTTTTAAACGGAGCCCACCGTGAGAGGTGAAGATTGGGTCTGTGTAACAGAACCCTGCGGCTGGATAAGGTAAGAGGAGATTCCACAGAATTCTAGTAGGTTTTCTCCTTTAAGGTAAATGCATGCTATGCCTATTGTGACCACCGGGGGCTGCCAAGAGCACATACCTTCTCATGCTGATGTCTGTCTCAAGTGTTCAACGCTGCACAAGCTCTTCCGGCCGGCTCCAGGTAGGATGGGATGGGGGGCTCTCCTCAGGGTTATCTCCCCCCAGTCCAGGGGGAGGCCGCAGATGGTCTGTAGGGCGGTTAGACACCGCACTTTCACCGCCGTCGCCATTGTACGTGCAGGCCCATCACTACCGTCCTCTCTCCTTCCTCTCCCTCCCCCAGCCTTCCTCCATGTTGGTTCCTGAAGGGTCGGCTAGTGTGGGAAGGGCTCGTTTTTTCGAAAAGCGTGTGGGGGGGGCGTGGTAGAGGGGGGGTGGGACGTCAGCACAGCGTGCTCAGACACCCACAGGGCCAGCTGCAGGCTATTAAATGCACTAATTACAGGTGCACTAAGCCTTCTGGAGGGACACAGAGCTGACGGTCACATGTAAGGTGGGACACAGGCATTCCCCTAGGCAGCATTTACTAAAGTAACACCGGACTGGGCATTGGGTAGCAAGGCTTTTAGCCAGACTACATCGCTCAGCAGTCAGTGTTCATTTTCTGATACCTCCACCTTGTTGCTTTACACTATGGGTAGAAGAGGTTCAGGCACCCCAAGAACCAGAGACTCTAGGGGATCTCGTTCAGGTTCTGAGGGCCCCCTGTCTGCAGCATCCTCCCCCCCTGAGGGGCCAGGGAGAGCCGTTGGGGTCAGGGGCTACACTTGCTTCTGTCACTTCAGCCCCTGTATACATTACACAGGAGGTTTTTTCCGCAACCATTAATGGTTTAGAGGAAAGATTACTGGCCGTGATTACATCTTCACTCGGTGGAAGAAAACTCACTCGGCCTTCCTCTGTTCCCCAAGACCCTCAGGAAGAGGAGCTCTGGGATAAAGGAGAGGAATCCCTTTCAGGGGATCAGGATGGGACGGATGATTCCTCTTCAGAGGAATCAGGTGGAGAGGGACCCTCTGCGACTTCCTAAGAAGAGAAAGTCTTAGTACAGATCCTTACTGGATTGGTCCGCTCCACATTTAAGTTGCCCATATCTGAATCAGTTAGAGAACCCTCTTCTTCTTTAGGGTCACTGAAACCTCCTCAAACAGCACAGGCTTTTCCCGTTCATAATTTACTTGAAAAGCTCCTTTATGCTGAGTGGGATCACCCAGATAAACATTTTTTTCCGCCGAAAAAGTTTTCAACACTTTATCCTATGGAAGAAAAGTTTATGAAAATGTGGGGAATACCGGCCATTGATGCTGCCATTTCCTCCATAAATAATAGTCTGACTTGTCCTGTAGACAATGCTCAGATGCTCAGGGATCCTGTAGATAAAAAGATGGAATCCCTATTGAAGAATGTTTTCGCCTTAGCAGGTTCAGTGGCTCAACCTGCAGTAGCAGCAATTGGAGTCTGTCAATACTTAAGAGACCATGTTAAACAGGTCATCAAAGTTTTACCTGAACAGCAGGCCCAGGGGTTGGCTAACCTTCCAGCGACCTTAATGTTATGTTGTTGACGCCATCAGAGATTCTATCGTCTCGTCTGTCGCTGGGGTTAGTGCATATACGTAGAATCCTATGGTTGAAAAGTTGGTCAGCCGAAGCACCATGTAAGAAGCTACTGGCTGGGTTTCCATTTCGTGGTGAAAGGTTGTTTGGAGAAGACTTGGATAACTATATCAAGAGAATCTCTTGTGGGAAAAGCACTCTCTTACCTGTAAAGAAGAAGAGTAAGCGTCCCTCTTTCAAACGGACTCTTTCCCCATCGCCGGGGGTTTCAGCCTCCAGGCAGTCTTGACGGCCTCCTCCCTCTGGGTCCAGAGACAAGAGTCAACCCCAGGGACAAAAGAAGTCCTGGGGGAAGAAGCCTACTAGGCAAAACACTAAGACCTCTGCATGAGGGGGCGCCCCCGCTCGCTTGAGTGGGGGGAAGACTGCGACAGTTCTCAGGGCTCTGGCAGGAGGATTTCCAGGACAGATGGGTAATCTCCACGGTAACCTTAGGGTACAAGCTGGAGTTTCAGGAATTCCCTTCTCCTCGTTTCCTCAGGTCAAGTTTCCCCAGAGATCAAGAAAAAGCAGTCGCTCCTTCTAGCGTTAGTACGACTTTTGTCGCAGGAGGTCATTATGGTAGTTCCCGCGAAGGATCAAGGATTGGGCTTCTATTCCAACCTTTTTACGGTCCAAAAACCAAATGGGGATGTCAGACCCATTTTGGATTTAAGGGATCTAAACCAATTCCTAAGGATTCAATCCTTCCGCATGGAATCAATTCGGACAGTAGTCTCCACCCTGCAGGGAGGAGAATTTCTGGCATCGATAGACATCAGAGATGCATATGTGCAGGTGCCCATTTTTCCTGCTCATCAGAAGTTTCTGCACTTAGAGATAGGAGGGCGCCATTTCCAGTTTGTGGCTCTGCCTTTTGGGATAGCCACTGCACCTCGAGTGTTCACAAAGGTCTTGGCTCCTCCTCTGGCCAGATTAAGGGCTCAGGGTATAGCTGTTATTGCATACCTAGACGACCTGCTCCTGATAGACTGGTCGGTAGCCTCCTTGAACGGGAAATTGAGGACCACAGTCAAGTATCTGGAACACCTAGGTTGGATCCTCAACCTAGAAAAATCTTTCCTAAAACCAGTAAGAAGGCTGGAGTATTTGGGTCTGATCATAGATACAAGCCAGGAGAAAGTATTTCTACCTCAGGCAAAGATCACTACTTTAAGGGAGCTGTTTCTGGCAGTCAGGACCAAGAAGGGTCCCTCTGTCTGCCTTTGTATGAGGCTGCTGGGAAAGATGGTGTCTTCGTTCGAAGCGGTTCCCTATGCTCAGTTCCATTCAAGACTACTGCAACACAGTATTCTGTCTGCCTGGAACAAGAAAGTTCAGGCATTAGACTTTCCGATGCACCTGTCTCATGCAGTGCGTCAGAGCCTCAATTGGTGGCTCATACCCAAAAATCTGCAGAAGGGAAAATCCTTTCTGCCGGTTACCTGGACGGTGGTAACAACAGATGCCAGTCGGTCGGGTTGGGGAGCAGTTCTGGAACAGTCTGCGGTTCAGGGGGTATGGTCCAAGACCGAGAGGACCTTACCCATCAACATTCTGGAGATCCGTGCGGTATATCTTGCCCTAAAGGCCTGGACTATCAGGCTACAGGGTTGCCCGGTCAGCATCTGGTCCGACAATGCCACAGCAGTGGCTTATGTCAATCATCAGGGAGGCACCAGGAGCCGAGCTGCTCAAAAAGAGGTGAACCAGATCTTAGTCTGGGCAGAGAAGCATGTGCCATGCATATCAGCAGTTTTTTTTCCGGGGATAGAGAACTGGCAGGCGGACTATTTAAGTCGCCAGCAGTTACTTCCAGGGGAATGGTCTCTCTATCCTGATGTCTTTTGGACCATATGCCAAAGATGGGGGGTTCCAGATGTAGATCTCTTTGCATCCCGATTCAACAAAAAGATAGACAGATTTGTGGCAAGGACAAAAGATCCTCTTGCACACCGGACGGATGCGTTGGTGATTCCGTGGCATCGGTTCTCACTGATTTATGCATTCCCGCCTATTCTGCTACTGCCACGACTCCTTCGCAGGATCAGGCAGGAAAGGAAGTCAGTTCTTCTGGTGGCCCCTGCTTGGCCCAGAAGGACGTGGTATGCAGAAATAGTAAGGATGATGGTGGGTTCCCCGTGGACACTACCGGTATGCCCAGACCTGTTATCTCAAGGTCCAGTGTTCCATCCTGCTTTACAAACGCTAAATTTGACGGTTTGGCTATTAAGACCCACGTTCTGAAGAGTTGTGGGCTTTCAAGTCCTGTGATATCTACCTTGATCAATGCAAGGAAGCCAGCTTCCAGAATGATTTATCATAGAGTCTGGAAAGCTTATATATCTTGGTGTGAATCCAGGGTTTGGCATCCCAGAAAATATGTGATTGGTAGAATTCTTGATTTTCTACAATTGGGATTAGAGATGAAGCTGGCCTTGAGTACCATCAAGGGCCAGGTCTCGGCCTTATCAGTATTATTTCAACGGCCACTTGCTTCGCATTCTTTAGTCCGAAACTTTATGCAGGGGGTGATGCGTCTTAATCCTCCGGTTAAGGCGCCCCTAAACCCCTGGGACTTGAATATGGTTCTGTCTGTGCTAAGCCTTTTGAACCAATACGTCAGATTCCTTTGGTCTTGCTGACAAGGAAGTTAATTTTTCTGGTAACCATCTCTTCTGCTAGAAGAGTATCAGAATTAGCAGCTCTTTCCTGTAAAGAGCCTTATTTGATTGTACACAAGGATAGAGTGGTACTGCGCCCTCATCCTAGTTTTTTACCGAAGGTGGTTTCAGATTTTCATCTAAACCAAGACATTGTTCTACCTTCCTTTTTTCCAGATCCCTGTTCTCCGGAAGAAAGATCACTGCATTCTTTGGTAGTAAGAGCAGCTAAGGCCTATCTGGAAGCGACTGCTCAGATTCGCAAAATGGATGTTTTGTTTGTGCTGCCAGAGGGTCCCAGTAGAGGACAGGCAGCATCAAAAGCTACCATTTCTAAATGGATTCGACAATTGATCATTCAGGCTTACGGTTTGAAACAGAAGATTCCTCCGTTTCAGATCAGGGCACATTCCACAAGGGCTATTGGTGCTTCTTGGGCAGTGCATCACCGGGCCTCTATGGCTCAAATCTGCAAGGCCGCAACCTGGTCTTCAGTCCATACATTCACCAGATTCTATCAGGTGGATGTGAGAAGGCATGAGGATATTGCCTTTGGGCGTAGTGTGCTGCAGGCAGCGGTACAGGGTCCTCAGGTCTGATTGCACCCTACTTGGTTGTGGTTCCCCCCCTCAGATAGCATTGCTCTGGGACATCCTATCAGTAATTACTGAGGCTCTGTGTCCCGTGATGTTCGAGAAAGAAAATTGGATTTTTTAAAACAGCTTACCTGTAAAATCCTTTTCTTTCGATGGACATCACGGGACACAGAGGTCCCGCCCCTCTTCTAATACACTATATTGCTTAGCTACAAAACTGAGGTATCCCTGCAGGGCAGGGATTATATAGGGGGTTCCTGGTTAGGGTGTGCCAGTATCCAATCACCAGTGATACCTATATATAACCCATCAGTAATTACTGAGGCTCTATGTCCCGTGATGTCCATCGAAAAAAAAGGATTTTTACAGGTAAGCTGTTTTTAAAAATCCTATTTTTAGTGAACATATTGATTGGTAAACATTTTGCACAAATATCGAAGGACCTTAAAAATCAGTAGCAACTTCCATTTATTCTACTGGTTCTTTGCTTTCAGAAAATGTATAGTTCAGGGGGTCTTTTAAAAACTCTGAAAGCTGAAAGTGAAAAATGAAAGCCTCCAGTTTTTTTGAGAAATTTGGTTAGTTATAGTTTTGTGTACGTTCCGTTTTCACCATTTCGCAAAAATTGTGCAATTTAACCACTTCCATACCGGGCCTAGTCTGGCACTCCTCTCCTACATGTAAAAATATTTTTTTTTTATTTTTTGCTAGAAAATTATTCATAACCCCCAAACATATATATATATATATATATATATATTTTTTTTTTTAGCAGACACCCTAGGGAATAAAATGGTGGTCGTTGCAACTATTTATCTTGCACGGTATTTGCGCAACAATTTTTAAAACGTGTTTTTTTTTTTTTTTGTTTTTTTTTTGCAAAAAATTTATTTCATGATTTAAAAAATAACAAAACAGTAAAGTTAGCCAAATTTTTTGTATAATGTGAAAGATGATGTTATGCCGAGTAAATAACATGCCATGCTTTAAAATTGCGCACACTCATGGAATGACGCCAAACTTTGGTACTTAAAAATCTCCATAGGTGACGCTTTAAAATTGTTTACAGGTTACATGTGTAGAGTTAGAGGTGGTCTAGTGCTAGAATTGTTGCTCATGCTCTAACGCATGCGGCGATACCTCTCACATGTGTGGTTTGAACATCGTTTACCGGGAACAGGGGCATTTTTTTTTCTTTCATAATTTTTTTTTACTTTCACACTTTCTTTTAAAAATATTTTTTGATCACTTTTATTCCTATTACAAGGAATGTAAACATCCCTTGTAATAGGAATTGTAAATGGCAGGTCCACTTTATGGAGAGATATGAGGTCAGTAAGACACCACATCTCTCCTCCAGGCTGTAAAGCATGAGATCGGAAAAAAAAATCCACGATCTCATGCTTACCAGATCACGGCTTTGTTTACATCCGCGGCCCGGATGTGACAACATAATGTCACGCCTGGGCCTCCGACAGTCATAGAGATGACTGGTGACCATCTGGTCACCGGAAATCTCTATGGTCATCATGCGGCTGCGGACGAATCTTTCTCCGGGTCCCCGATGGCACGGGAGAGCCCGGAGAAGCACCAGATGGCAGCGGGAGGGGGGATGTCCCCTCTGTCACCTGTAAGAATGATCAAGCGGTGGAACTGTTGCTGTGATCATTCTTGTGGTGCACAGAATCGCCGGCTGAAAACAAGGATATCTGAATGATGTCTGTAGCTGCAGGCATCATTCAGATATTCCCACTGAAATCGAGGACGTCATATGACGTCCTTGGGCTGGAAGTGGTTAAAAGTTACAAATATGTGTTATTTATTAACTCAATACAGGTAAGCTTTTATATTTAGTAGGAATTTAGCAGGGATTTTGTAAATTTGTCTGTGTTTGTATCTGCTTATAATGATTTTAGTGTATTAGCGAAAATATTGATTTGGTAAACATTTGTGCAAATATTGTGGGACGTTAAAAATCAGTAGCACCGTCTTTGTATTCTACTGGTCCTATGCTTTCAGAAAATGTATGGTTTGGGAAGACTTCAACAAACTCTGAAAGCTATAAGGGAACAATGAAAACCTTTAGATTTTTAGAGAAATGTGGTTGTTTACATTTTTGTGTACGCTCAGTTTTCATCATTTTGCAAAAAGGCGTAATTTAAAAATTACACATATTTGTTATTTATTAACTTAATACAGGTTAAGCTTTTATATTTAGTAGGAATTTAGCAGGAATTTTGTAAAATTTGCTGTGTTTGTATCTGCTAAAAATGATTATAGATATTTGTTTGTGAATATATTGTTTTTATAAACATTTGCGCAAATATAGCGGTGAGTTAAAATTAGTAGCACCTATTTTTATTCTACAGGTCATGTGCTTTCAGAAAATATATGGTTTGGGGGGGTCTTTAACAAACTCTGAAAAAGCTATAAGGGAAAAATAAAAACCTAGTTTTTTGAGAAATTTGGATATTTACATTTTTTGTGTGTTTGATTTTCACCATTTTGCAAATAGTGGTTATTTAGTACTCAATACAGGTTAGCTTTTATATTTAGTAGGAATTTTGTAAAATGTGCTGTGTTTTTATCTAATAATGATTCTAGTGTATTTTTAGCAGAAATATTGATAAACATTTCCGCAAATATATCATTGTGCCCTAAAAATCTGTAGCACCTTATTTGTATTCTACTGGTCATGTGCTTTCAGAAAACATATGGTTTGGGGGGTCTTTAAGAAACTCTGAAAGTTGTAAGGGAAAAATAAAAAAAGCAATGGAAAAATTGCAAAAACGGCCTGGCCAGCTAAGTTTAAAAGTGGAGCATAGGGCCTGCCAGCAAAAGAGTTAACAGCCTGCAACAGAAAGTTTGGTTACTAGCAGAGTCTTCAAGTAAGAAACTTTGCAATAGATTCACAAAACAATTTAGGAAAAGTTTAACGTTTATTGGAATATATACAGTCAGGTCCATAAATATTGGGACATCGACACAATTCTAATCTTTTTGGCTCTATACACCACCACAATGGATTTGAAAACAAATCCAGGATTTGAAACGAAACAAATAAGATGTTCTTTAACTGCAGACTTTCAGCTTTCATTTGAGGGTATTTACATCCAAATCAGGTGAACGGTGTAGGAATTACAACAGTTTGTATATGTGCCTCCCACTTTTTAGGGGACCAAAAGTAATGGGACAATTGGCTGCTCAGCTGTTCCATGACCAGGTGTGTGTTATTCCCTCATTATCCCATTTACAAGGAGCAGATAAAAGGTCCAGAGTGCATTTCAAGTGTGCTATTTGCATTTGGAATCTGTTGCTGTCAACTCTCAATATGAGATCCAAAGAGCTGTCACTATCAGTGAAGCAAGCCATCATTAGGCTGAAAAAAAAAACCCATCAGAGAGATGGCAAAAACATTAGGTGTGGCCAAATCAACTGTTTGGAACATCCTTAAAAAAGAACACACCGGTGACCTCAGCAACACCAAAAGACCCGGAAGACCGCAGAAAACAACTGTGGTGGATGACCGAAGAATTCTTTCCCTGGTGAAGAAAATACCCTTTACAACAGTTGGCCAGATCAAGAACACTCTCCAGGGGGTAGGTGTATGTGTGTCAAAGTCAACAATCAAGAGAAGACTTCACCAGAGTAAATACAAGAGGGTTCACCACAAGATGTAAACCATTTGTGAGCCTCAAAAACAGGAAGGCCAGATTAGAGTTTGCCAGACATCTAAAAAAGCCTTCACAGTTTTGGAACAACATCCTATGGACAGATGAGACCAAGATCAACTTGTACCAGAGTGATGGGAAGAGAAGAGTATGGAGAAGGAATGGAACTGCTCATGATCCAAAGCATACCACCTCATCAGTGAAGCATGGCGGTGGTAGTGTCATGGCGTGGTCATGTATGGCTGCCAATGGAACTGGTTCTCTTGTATTTATTTGTGACTGCTGACAAAAGCAGCAGGATGAATTCTGAAGTGTTTCGGGCAATATTATCTGCTCATATTCAGCAAAATGCTTCAGAACTCATTGGACGGCGCTTCAGAGTGCAGATAGACAATGACCCGAAGCATACTGTGAAAGCAACCAAAGAGTTTTTTTAAGGGAAAGAAGTGGAATGTTATGCAATGGCCAAGTCAATCACCTGACCTGAATCCGATTGAGCATGCATTTCACTTGCTGAAGACAAAACTGAAGAGAAAATGCCCCAAGAACAAGCAGGAACTGAAGACAGTTGCAGTAGAGGCCTGGCAGAGCATCACCAGGGATGAAACCCAACGTCTATGCGTTCCAGACTTCAGGCTGTAATTGACTGCAAAGGATTTGCAACCAAGTATTAAAAAGTGAAAGTTTGATGAATGATTGTTAATCTGTCCCATTACATTTGGTCCCTTAAAAAATGGGAGGCACATATACAAACTGTTGTAGTTCCTACACTGTTCACCTGATTTGGATGTAAATATCCTCAAATTAAAGACGAAAGTCTGCAGTTAAAGTGCATCTTGTTCGTTTCATTTCAAATCCATTGTGGTGGTGTATAGAGCCAAAAAGATTAGAATTGTGTTGGTGTCCCAATATTTATGGACCTGACTGTAAATAATATTGGGAAATGGAGGAAATATGATACTTTATAGGTGCAATTTGTACACATTACATTTGTATTTGTACACAAAGAGATAAAAACATTGCATACACCACATTAGTGTCCATTAAGCATAAGGGACACTATTTCTAGTGTAACATTGCTGTTCCCACACCTTTATTTCAACATGTTTCGCCACAGGGCTTCTTCAGGAAATAGTGTGATATCAGCTACTAAACAAATAAAAAAGCAAATGTCATTTTTTTTTTTTTTTTTCCATAAAGATTTTTGAGATTGTATAAAATAGTACATACACTGAAAACAGAACAGTGAATGTTTTATGCGAGATTCCTAAAAACTTAAATCATAAGTAGTAGATAGTTATCAGGTCTATATGTATTCCAACTCCACAGTAGGGCCGTAATAGGTATCCTAAAGGGAGTGTTTGTGCAAAGAGGTAAGTTATTGGTAAGGTGAAGTAAAGAATGAGAGAAAGAAAAAGGGAGAGAGATAGAGAGAGAGAGGAAAGGGAAAGGAAAAAAAATAAAAGGGGTGGGGGGGTGGGGAGGAAGGAGGAAATTTATAGGAGGGAATGTGGTGTAGGGGGGAAGGGGATATAGTGCATAGGATTTCTCATAGCAAGTGCCCGTTCTCCAATATAGCCTTCCTACTCAGATCTGTTTTCTTTTACTACCTCCTCCCGAGAGGTAGTTTTGGTTTTAAGAGCTATAGACTTGAAAGCGCTGTGTAGATTTAAAGTGGTTCCAACACGCCCATGTTTTCGTGAATTTTTGGATACGTTCTTGGGAGATGTGAACTAGCTCTTCCATTTTTTCTATTTTAGAGATCCTTAGGAACCATTCTCTAATCATCGGAGCGTGTGTGGCTCGCCAATGTATCGGAATGCATAGTCTTGCCGCATTTACCAAGTGCATGGCCAGGGACTTATAGTATTCAGTTTTGGTTAGATGTGTGTGGTGTAAGAAGGTACTGTGCTGGGGAGTAATCCAAGGTATACGTAGTGATATGCGCAATTAGTTCATGTACCTCCTTCCAGAATGGCTGGAGGGAGTCACAGTCCCACCAGATGCGGAGCATGGTTCCCTTTGCTCTGCCACAGCGCCAGCATGTATCTGGGATAGACGGGGAAAATTTGTGTAAGCGTGCTGTGGTCCTGTACCAGCATGTTTCAGTTTTGTAGCAGTTTTCCTGAATGGCAACATTGAGGGATCCTTTGTGGGTATATTCATTAATGAGGGTCCAGTCATTGTCAGTAAGGGAGATCTGAAGATCAGATTCCCAGGCTATGCGTGCTGAGTCTGGGGTGCTCGGGGGGTCGTCTGAGTATGCTGTATATGCAAGAAATCCAGTGTCTCTGTGGGGGCGATCTCATACATAATGATTCAAAGGGTGTCAATGGTCTCGTCTATGTTTCTGTCGGGGCCTGAGAGAAGAGGAAGTTTTGTATCTGCCTGTATGTCCAGAATGGGAAGGAATTGGACACGGATATTGATACTAAGTCCTCGTAAGAGCGAGGGGATCCGTAAGGGAAAAACTGCTGTGGTAATACTTTGTCATGAGGCCATTCCCTACTTAGAAACGATTTGGAGACTCCCAGTATAAAACTGGGGTTACCTCTTAATGTAGTTAGGGGTCCAGGGATTGAGGAGAAAGTTAAATTTTTTGTCGCTCGCCCAAAGGCCCCGAGAGATGGGTGAATGAGGGTGTATCAAAATCTCTGGTGGCCAATGTCAGGGTAATATCCAGGGTAAGGATCCAAGAGGGAATCGTGTGAGTGATTTTTCCAAGAACACCCAGATCTTCCCAGCCTCATGGATGTTCCAGTCTACCAATTGCATGAGATGGCTTGCCAGATATTATTTATATAGGTCTGGCAGGCCAATACCACCTCTAGTTTTTAGGCAGGTAAGTCAGAGATACTTAATACAGGGAGGGGAATTTCTCCATATGAATAATGAGCATGCCTTCTTGCATGTCGCAAAGAAAGAGGCCAGTAGGTTAATTGGAATGCACTGTATAAGGTATAGAAGGCGTGGCAAAATTATCATTTTTAGTAGGGCAGAGCAGCCAAATCACGAGACATTGAGGTTACCCCATTCTTTTAAGTCATGTTGGGCTCTTTTTAGAGCTACCAGGAAGTTCTCATTGTATAAGTTTGCTAATTTGGCCGTTATTTTAATCCCCAGGTATGTGATGGCCTGCGTGTTCCATTGGAATGGAAAGGAGCTCTGACCGCATTCTACTTCTTCTGTTGTAAGGGAAACATTCAGGGCGTGTGACTTAGTATAGTTGATCTTAAAGTGTGATAAGGCCCCAAAATTTTCCAAGTCTTTCAGTAGGTTAGGTAGAGAGATACGCGGGGAGGTCAGGGAAAGAAGTACGTCGTCCGCAAATGCTGCAACCTTATATTCCCTGTCCTGAATCGAGGGGCTTTTGATATTAGGGTTGCATCGTAGCTGATTGAGAAAGGGTTCCAGGGAGAGCACAAAAATCAGAGGAGACAGGGGGCATTCCTGTCGGGTACCATTACTGATGGTGAAGGCATTCGACAGGTGACCATTAACGCGCACACTTGCACTGGGAGAGGAGTACAGTGCCGAGATATGGGACAACATGCGAGGGCCGATCATCCTCAGGACCTCATGCATGTAGTCCCAGGCCACCCTGTCGAACGCCTTGTCTGCGTCCAATGATAGAAAAAAGCCTTGGGTTTTCAAAGTCATAAGCCAGTGGTGAAGATTTAATGCTCTAATGGTGTTGTCCCTGGCCTCTCTTCCAGGGACAAAGCCCACCTGGTCTAAGGATACAAAATTGGGCAGGAGCGGGGATAACCTATTAGCTAAAATCTTGGCGTAAAGTTTGGTATCCACATTTTGGAGGGATATAGGTCTATAATTCTGTACTTGCATTCTTACCTTCTTTTGGTATAACCGTAATATGGGCTTCTAACATACGACCTACTGGGGCACTGGGATCTGCTAGGGCATTGAAGGTGGTTATCAACTTAGGGGATAATACAGTAAAAAAACACTTATAATATTGAAGCGTAAACCCATCTGGACCTGGGCTCCTTCCTGTTTTCATTTGTTTTAGGGCAGTCTGGAGCTCTTCTATAGAGAGGGGTTGTTCCATTTCCTTAGCCTGTTCCCGTGAGAGTGTTTTTGGACAGTATTGCATTATGAAGTCCCTGATTGCTTCTGATCTCCTTTCTACCTGCGCAGGGTTCTGGCTTGCGGACTTTAAATTATATAATTTTGTATAATAATGTTCAAAACATTTTGCAATGTCCTCATTTCTAGAAAAGGATGTGCCTTGTTGGTTTCGAATCTGATGAATTGTGTTGGAGGGCCTAGAGGCTCACACTGCCCCTGCCAGGAGCCTTCCGCACTTATTGCCCTGTTCGTAAAACACTCTCTGATGGAGTGCATATCAATGTCTTGTGCTTTTTCCAAGCGAGTATGTGATAGTTATTGTAGGGACTGCTGTGAATGTGAAGACTTATGAGAAGCCTCTATTCGCTTGATTTCATCAATTACTTTCACTATAGTGTCCTGGTTCTGCCTCTTAATTTTCGCTGCCTGAGCCATGAGTTCCCCCCTGGATAACACACTGGTGGGCTTCCCACAACGTGATTGGAGGAATGTCTGGTGATGTGTTCTCCCTGAAATACTCATGAATCCGTGTTTCTATATGTGCGGTAAATTCCGCATCCCTAAGTAGGGATGAATTTAATCGCCAGGTTTTAGTTCTGGAAATTGATTCCTGGAAAGTCAGGGTAACTGATATAGGATGGTGGTTCTATAAGTACATTGGGTCTATTGTAGTGTGTGTAAGGTAAGTCAGGTCAGGTTGGGAAAGGAAGAAATAATCTATGCGGGAGTACTTATGAAATGTAAGGGAATAAATGGTATAGTCCTTGACTGAAGGGAATAAAGTGCGCCATGTATCATGTAATGCTAGTCCCTGAAGCTGTAGTTTAATTTGGTGGAGGGCTCGATATGACAGTATGGAGGTGCCTGAGGAAGTATCAATCTCTGAGTTCAGAGGAACATTAAAGTCTCCCCCCATAAGGACTATGCCTTCCCTAAAGGATAGATCACTGATTTTCCTGAAGAAGGAAACCTGGTGTTCATTTGGAGAATAAATATTCACCAATGTCAGTGGCTTAGAGGCATATAGACCCTTGATGAAGACAAATCTTCCCTCTGGATCCACCAAGGAGTCTGAAATTTGAAAAGGTGCGTGCTTGGATATCAGTATGGAGGCTCCTTTAGTCTTTGCTGTGGGGTTCGTGGAATGAATGACTGTGTGATAGAGACTGTTAGTAAGTTTAGGAATGGAGTCTGATCGGAAGTGGGTCTCCTGAAGGAAAATAAACTGGGCCTTCTGCTTGGCAAGGGCAGACATGACTTGTGATCGCTTTTCCAGAACATTTAGGCCTTTAACCTTAAGCAACACACACTTCAGCGATAAAGAGCCATGGGACTTTAAATCTTTTTGCATGGTTCAAGGAGAGTTAGAGAATGAGAGGTATGTTCACTATCCCGCAGTTTGGGATGCGCTTACAGACACCAAGGTGGCCAAGCTAGAGGACGGGCTGGTGCAAATGAGGGGCAGGAGATGGAAGGAGGGGGGAGTATGGAGAGAGTAGACAAGAGAATGAGGGGGAAGGGGAAGAAAGAGAGAGAGAGGAAAAAAAAAAGGGGGGGGGGGGATTAAATAAAAAAGGGGGGGGTCAGAGATTAAGAGGCGCAAGAAATGGGGAGAAAAGAGACCCGAAAGACAAGGTGGAAAGTGAACTTGTAGATATCACAAGTTGTAGAAATAAGAAAATACCAGAGGTGGGAATAGAGATGCTATTCCACCTAAGAGATAGAAAGCTGGATTGTCAGCAGACTCACTTATTGAACTGCTGTAGGGGGACAGTGGAAATGTCTGGAATCACATACTGCTACAATGCAGAGGAACTAGGAAACCATAGTTTAATAGGGAACCATGAAAAAGAGAGAAAAATAAACTAAACAGCTGTGGAATAGTATTAATAACTAGTTTCAAATAGTTATCAGCCTGTAATTATCAAATGTTCCTAAAGAACTGCCTTTTTGTATATAGCTGTATTGGAAACAGATTCAATCCTAATAACAGATTAAAGCCCTGTTGCATAAATCAAACAGAGGAACATGCCCTCCTACCCAGGCCGTGGTATTGTTGAAAACAGCCTAGGGTAAGTATTATAGCAACTCTGGAGGAGCTGTCTATAATGCTAGCTTAGCTCCGAGGGGAGGAGCATCTATGTTTGCATTTATGAATTCTTGGGAATACCAAAGCTAACCTTCCCCCACTGCTAGGTAGAGAAAAATAGTAATAACAAGAATAATATTGTCTCCCCCTAAGATCTTACATTCTCAGGTTGCCCATGTCTAAGAAACACATTTCTACTATGTAGAACTTATAGTATATGGGGTCTCCATGGATAACCGATGTCCATTTTTATTGACCCATGGTGGGGGTAGACTCAACCATTAAGTAGCCATAAGTAATCAGTACCACCATGAGCGAGTATGTCTGTCCTCCAGTCAAGGTCCGCAACAGGCTCATGAGGGGGGGGCTCACTGCAATTCTGAAACAAGCTAAAGGCATGTACACATTAGCATTGGCGATCCGTGGGACAAGGCAATGCTGTTATGCAATATACATATTAGGGCAGTTAATAATAAGAAAACAAAAAAAAAAGGGGGGGAGGGGTCACAGATGGTGACACAATAAAGTCCTCCACTGGAAGCATCTGGTGACCTCTTAAAATTTCAGTACATGTGCCGGTAGTATGGCAGTCACTAAGAATTAGGGGGCAAACTAGTTATGCAAGTTGATGAGTAGATCTCGCCACATGGTAATTAAAATTGCGGCAGTATTTTGTGCTTCATTATAGGGATAGGGCTCAGGCATAGCATGCACACAGTCACTTGTCCCTGTGGGCACGGGACTAAAACATAAACTTGTATGCACTCACAGGCCGGTGTTCAGATGAGCTCTGGAAAAATCTCAGTTGTCAAGGCAATCCCTGCGGGGAGTTGCAGGGGGTCCAGGGCTGTCCTGATTCAGGTCTCGACAGGATACGTGGACTCTGGGTGAAGAAAGGTCGGATCTCCGTCTCCTGGAATGTTGCCGTTGTGCTTTTGGAGTGGGAATGTATGATGCCGGGTGCCACGGCTCCGATGGGAATTGGAATGCACACCAGTCCGGAAGATCCGGCAGGGGCAGGTCAAGTTGCTCACAAAAGGATTGCAGGTCATCTGGTGAGCGTAAGAGAGCCGTGCGACCTCTAGCGGAGGTGGATAGGCAGAACGGGAACTTTATACAATATTGGATGTTACAGGCTCTTAATAGCTCCAACAGGGGGCGTAGGGCTCTTCTGCTCTGTAAAGTGGTTGGAGAAAGGTCCTGAAAGAATTTCACCTCAGTACCATTGTGTAAAACACGGCCTCTTTCCCTAGCCTTCCTCAGTATTTCCTCTTTTAGCGGAAAGTTTACGATGCAACATATCACGTCTCTCGGGGGTTCATTGTCTCAGGGAGGAGGTCTGAGAGCTCTGTGTAGTCTCTCCATCCCTATTGGGGAGTCCGCCGGACGATCCAGCAAGTCATTGAAAATGGTGCAGATTGTTTGCGGCAGAGATCCTGCTTCTATCCCCTCCGACACCCCTCTAACTCTAACATTGTGTCTGCGACCCCAAATGTTGAGGGCCTCGACTTGGCGGTGTAGGTCAGAGATAGGATAGTTGTGCATCATAGGTGTGTTGAACTTGCCTTATAGCTGCGGTGTGAAGCTGCATGGTGTGCTCAACGTCCGAGAGACGGGTAGCCACCGCCTGGATGTTCGTCTTGAGATCCAGGATAGCAGCCGATAGGGTGTTCGTGATGTCGGAGGCAACTTTCTGCAGGTCGGATAAGCTCACCGACGCACTTGAATGTCTGCTAGGCGTGTCTCTTCCTTCCGACTGCGAGTCTGATCTGGTGCTCGGGGAACAGGGCCCTGAGGCCTGCGATGCCTCATGGTTATCGGAGCGGAGGGTACGAAACAGCTCGGAGATGTTACGGCTGAGCTGCGTACCCGCCTCCTTCGGTGCCCGGGATGCCGAAGCGCTCCTTTTCGGCTTACCCATAGTGGAAAGGTGCGATGGTTCCCTAAAACAGTGAAATGTGGTCCTCCGCTTGCAGGAGCTCTTTGCCTAAGCAGCCATCTTAGGATCCAGCCAAACCACGTCCTATGTCAAATTTTTTACAGAAAAAGTTATACACAAAAAAACTCCAATGCATACATAAAAATTTCAACCAAATTTATCATTGGATGACAAACATCACAAATGCATCCCCCCATTTGGACAAAGGTTCCTCTATATTTGGTTCCTACCTCAATCTGATGAAGAGGTGGAGCCAAATAGCAGCAAAATGAAGGTAAGGAGTCTGTACGTGACAGCTATGCACACCCACAAAGTTGCCACAAAGTGATCGTCCACGTGTACCAAAGTCCCCACAGGGAGGGATATATGATCATAAAATGTGTGATCAAGATAATAGGAAGACCTATGATTCAATACAACACATCATAATAAACTATTTTCAGGACAAAGCCTCAGCAAGAAAAAACTCAAACATTATCATTATAAATCATAGCTTGCTTTCTTATAGCTTATACAAAACATGCAGGGAGTCTGGATGTTCACTAGATGGCACCAAGTGCTTTATTCATCACACTACCAACCACTGAAACATATAACAAAGGTGATTTTGACAACACATAAAACCTTGTCTATGCCTGCAAACTCTCTCAACATTCTAAGCTGCAGTAAAAAATATACCTGGGTTGTAAGTGTAAAACACACATCCTCACAGCATGCATAGAGTCAGTAAGTCCAATGAAGAAAGAAGGGAGGGGCGAGGGTTAAAAAGGCCCACTTGACCCTGCAAAACATGAAGGCACCAGGCAAAATCAAGTCTCTATGCTGCAAACGTATCTGCGGACAATCATCAAGTCCAAGTTGAAATGCTACAGTGAAAAACCTGTCAGTTGTGTATGATGAGACCAGGCTCCCAAGGACTCCAGCAACACAGTCGCTGCCACGTGGGTCCTTATATATCTCTCCCCATCATGTCTGGCGCTCATCACCATGACGCGATGCAGACATGGGGGGGGGACCATGCACGCGTGGCCATCCCAGGTCCGCACCCATAGCAAAACCACACACCAGCAGCCTCAGGACATGGGCGGGGACAAAGCCCTTGGGCAGAACATGCCCCACAAGTGGGTGCCGCCTCAAGGGACAGTGTCCCCAGCCCACAAATTTGGACATACGGGCAAGGGGGGAGACCAAACCATGGTGCCTTCCTGCTACAGACCTAGCGCGCATAAGCCCCTCACAGATGGGCAGGTGTGGGGACATCTCCAGCTGATCTTATCCGCCCCTCCACCTAATGGGTCAGTTCACCCCACCCCCTTTGTTTCCCCACAGGCACCTATTGGCGGCCAAGTGGGCAATTTGAACTGGGAAGGTGCATCACGCCACCACGACAGAC
Source organism: Aquarana catesbeiana (assembly GCF_042186555.1). Classification (NCBI taxonomy): domain Eukaryota; kingdom Metazoa; phylum Chordata; class Amphibia; order Anura; family Ranidae; genus Aquarana; species Aquarana catesbeiana. Next base: position 198,121,038 of record NC_133329.1, on the reverse strand, counting down.
TCCATGGCAAACAAAAAAGGGGGGAACATCAAGCCATTGAAGATTTTCTGTGTAGCTATTTCTGTATTTTTTTTTTTTTTTTTTACATGTGCTTCTTTATTTGTTTAGTAGCTATGATACCATGCCATTTCCAGAATAAGCCTTGTGGTGAAACATGTTGAAATAAAGGCGTGGAAACAACAATGTTGCACTAGAAATAGTTTCCCTTATGCTTAATGGACACTAATGTATTGTATGCAATGTTTTTATCTAATTTTTTACCTATGTGTATAAATAAATTTTCCCTTTTTTTAATTGTCCCATGAATGTGTACAAATTGCACCTATAAAGTCCCATATTGCCTCCATTTTCCTATAGTATATATTTAAGGGGTGTTGGTGCCATATATTTATATTCCTAATCAATCTGGATTTAACCACATATTTACCATATGGGAATATAAAAAAACATACTCAAACTTCTAAACTTAAAATAACAATGTTTAAATGCTTTTTAAGTATGTTTTTGTGCACTGTAAAGCAATTCCCAGGAGGTAGTATATTTTGTGGGCATATTTTAAAATGCGTATTAGCCACATGTATAGCTCATGTTACATGGGGTACAGTTTTATGTCTTACAAAAGGTGTACTTGCTGGAACCCACTCCTGAAATACAGCAAACAGGGAAAAAAATTTGAGAATAGCAGCTTTGAATATAATGACACACTAGACAAATAGTTCATCTTGTCAACCCAGTCCGAACACGCACAGTTGGAACTACATTACTTACATTAATGAAAAGGTACCTACACAAACACAAGAGTTTATTAGTGTTGGCCGAATTGGCCCAGGGGGCTTGGTACACAGACATAGTGAGTCCTGCGGAGGGTTGCTCCTTGGACACTCCCAGTCCAGTGGGACCTGATGGCCTTGAGTCCTGTATTATTATTATTATTATTATTATTATTATTATTATCATGCAGGAGTTATATAGTGCCAACAGTTTGTGCAGCGCTTAACAAAATGAAAGCAGACATTACAGTTTGGTACAAGAGGAATCAGAGGGCCCTGCTCGCTAGAGCTTTCAATCTAGGAGTATTTCAGCACTGTTGAGCCCCTGGAAGCCAGCTTCGGGGAACTTCAATTACAGGACCTGAAAATGTGTTTTTGCCTGGGGTGAAGCCAGGAAGTGGCACCCACAGAAATATGTGGGTGGTAGATTTTCTTTTTCTTTTCCAATCGGTAGAGGAAAGAAGTTTAGCCTTAAGTACCGTTAAGGGTCAGAGTTCATCCCTGTCCATTTTTTTTTCCAGGGGCCGTTGTTTCTCACTCCTTGTTTCATACCTCATACAGCATGCAACTTGGACAGTCCCACTCGTCAGGCCATTCTTGTGTCCTTGGCAGTTGAATTGATCTTGACCATCCTTGCAGAGGCCACTTTTTGAACCAATCGGGGGATTCTGTTGGCCCTTTTATCTCAGAAGGTGGCTTCTTTGGTTGCTATCACAAGTGGAGAGTCAGATTTGGCGGCTCTTTCATACAAGGAGCCATTCTTGGTCTTGCATCATAAGGTGGTGATGTGTCCTCATTCTTTTTTATTGCTTAAAGTGGTTTCTAGTTTTCAGCAGGAGAAAGATTGCTCCCTACTCTAGAGGTAGTTCAGACGCTCAGGGTCTACTTGAGTTGTTGGCACCACAATCCTGGTTTGTGCTGCCAAAAGAGCCCAGAAGAGCCCAGGAAGGGTAGGCAGCATCCAGGTCGAATATTTAGCAATGGATCTGCCAGTTTATCAATGATGCCTATGGTTTAAATGGCAAAATGATTTTTTTTTGTTCCTGGGGAGAGATTCTCTACTAGGTGTGGGAGTGTCTTGGGCCATCCATCATCGGGTGTCAGTGGCCCAGGTGTACAAGACCACTATTTGGTCTTTTGTTTATACATCTACAGGGTTTTTACCAGGTCAATGTCAATCACATAGAAGATACTGCCTTTGGCCTCAGTGTATTACAAATAGAGTAGGTCCTACTTTGATGGCAGTTTCTATGATGGTGTCTCCCTCCCCTCAGGGGCATTGCTTTGGGACATCCCAGATAGTAATTACTATAGCTGCTCTGTGTCCCGAGATGTACGATAAAGAAAGTTAGGATTTTCCTACAGATTACCTGTAAAATCATTTTCTTGGAGTACATCACTGTACACAGAGGTCCCTCCCCTCTTTTGGGAATTGCTTGCTGCAAAACTGAGGTACTTCCTGTATAGGAGGGATTATATAGGGGGGGACTTCCTGTCTTTTGGGCGTGCCAGTGTCCATTCACCTATAGGTGGCGTATAACCCAGATAGTAATTACTATAACTGTTCTGTGTCCCATGATGTACTCCAAGAAAAGGATTTTACAGGTAAGCTGTAGGAAAAATGCTATTTTTTTTTTCTTTCAGTTTTATCTCTTTTTGTACTTTTTTGTTAGTGGTTGTTCCTGCTGCCCCTTGGCTTCCTCCCCTCCATGGCCGCCTCACCACCCGCCACCGTAGTCCTGGTTTGACGCACCTGACCCTCCATCTGGCCTGTGTGTAGTCCTCCCTCCAAAGTGGAGTTGGCTGGATCCATGAGATATCCACCACTGCAGCATTGCTTCATACAGCTTGTTACCATGCTACTGCTTCACAAGATACTTTTTATAGTGGTGATCCAGTCGCATAGCCGCTCCATTCATGTGAGATTTTAACTGTTGTCCATTACCAAGTTTACTACAGCTTTCAATCAATTGACATATGATTTTATTCTACTGACTTCATCTAAAAATTTGTCCATAGGGGATGGTTCTGATTAGTGCTTTTAGTTGTGGTCACTTTTGAATGTAAACAAAATAGAAGAACTGTAATTTCTGTTATTCCATGATGGCTTTTATTGTAGGAGTATCTGGAACCTAGTTGTACAATTCACATTACTGGGCTGTTAATATCCAGGGGTGTAATTTGTTCCAAATGACAGGATTGGTAAAAGGTGGAAGGGCATGACTGTATGTGAATAGCAATCTGAAAGTGAATGTGAGAGATGACATCACTAACAAGATTTGTGATTGTGCACAGTCATTATGCCTGGAGCTTCATAAGAGTGCATTAAAAAGTGTCTAGAAGTCCAGTTATTCTTGGAAAAAAATATTCAAAATATATATGGCCGTGAGAGGGATAAACCTACAATCAGATATACAAGTGGCAGTATTGTCAATGATCCCTGGATCGGTGAAAAGTATAAAGAAGGGAATTCTAAAATATTTCCTAACTGCAGCACGAACCATTATAGCCAGAAAATGGAAAAGTAGAACAGCTCCCTCTATAGAGGAGTGGGAGTGTGAGATGAGCGAGATGTGTTCCCTGGAAGAGAGGATGGTAATGGAAGAAGGTTTAAAAAAAACAGATAACATGGCAAATTTGGGAAGAGTTTAGAGCATCGTCATTGCTCTTAAGGGAAATATAGGAGGAATTTTAGGCTGAATAGGGGGAGGAATAGGGCGTAATGCCCTTATTCCCCCTATGTTTTTTTTTTTCCTTCTTTCCTTTTCCTTTTGATATACATGTGAATGGTGTGTGATTGTGTATGACTGGTGAGGTGTTGGTATGATGTATAAAAGTGTGTTAATGAGTAGGGATTTAAGTTAGAATTAGGGGAATGTATTTTAGAACATATTCGGTATTAGTAAGCAAGGGTTATAGGGATATGTGTAATGATCTGAATATGAAAGTAGAGGATAACTTAAATTCACTATAGATAATGTTATGGATGTGTATATGTTTTATAAAAATTGTAATAATGTTTTGATAAATAAAGATTATAAAAAAAAGTGAATTATTTGAATATGCTATAGGCACCTTAAGATAAACGGGAAGATTAAACTCCTATTTTTAGACTGAAATGGCAGGGAAACATAGCTATGTTATTATTATGGGCACTCTCGATTATCCTGATATTAAATAGGCAAAAGGAACTACACACAACAAAAGCTTGTTTGAGCTCCTTCAAAACCCCTTCACGCTGACATCACACAAATATGCGGCCCCACTGCACTCTGGGCTTTTTGCCGTAGGGCTGCATATTTGCGTATCTCTCTTTGTGCTGGGAGCGTTCCGCACAGGGTCTCACTATGAGCCCCGGGCCCCCTACTAACGATCGATACAGACGGAGACAGAAAATGCAGTAAAAATTACACCTTTTAATGGTACAACTGGTAAATGTAGTCAAAACATAGCCAGGGTTCGGTAGTCAGAACTAGCTAGGAAATCGGGGAGCCAGAGATCAGCGTAGTCATAGGCAGCAGACAGGATCGGGAACCAGAAGGGACATCAGCCAGGCAAATCTTCAACAGGAACACAGCAGAGAGTCTTTAGATATGTTGGACCAAGACAAAGGCAATTTATGAAATGAACCAGGCAGTTTAAATAGCCAGGGGGGGCTGGCTGTGTGCTTGACTGACGAGCAGGAGATGATCAACAGGTGAGCCACTGTGTAACAATGAGTTCTGGCAATTAACCGACAGCTGAGCAACCTGAGCACAGAGAAGGAAGGGCTCCTCTCCCTCTCCGCGGCGCTGGCATTGTTACTGTGGGCGCCCAGCTGCGGCTTCCCTGAGCGCGTGCTGCATATGCGCGAGCCGCGCTGATTAGCCGGGCAATCTTCTGGGACCTGTGACGTGTCCCAGAAGATTGCAGGGAGGGAGGGGGGAGAGGTAATCTTCCTTCTGGCGCTGCGGTGCCAGGGTGGAAGTGGGAGCTGGGTGCCCGTAAAAACAGGGTACCCGCTCCTCCCCCAAAAAAATGACATGCGAAATGTGGCATGTCAGGGGGTCACCTACACTTTAAGTTGAAGTTCCATTTTTGAGTGGAACTCTGCTTTAAAGCAGATCCACCTCTCTTGCAGGAAAACCATCTTCCTGAAGCAGATTTTTTCCACCTCTGTAAAATCGTGGGTGGGGGAGGTCTTGGGCTCCCAAGCTGTAGGTAAAAAAGCTGGAGTGGTTATCCTCCTACCTGAAAACTTACCATATACCTTAAGATCCGTTGAGGCTGACGCTTTAGGGCACAAACTTACCATACACATCTCTTTTGCTTCCTAAGATTTAGCCATCACTATTGCAAAAAATGGCCTGGTCAGGAAGGGGGTAAAACTTGCAGGAGCTGAAGTGGTTAATCTGCTGGCTAAAAAGGGCAAGGACCCTACTCTGTGGGTCATATTAACCTTTTTTACTAATAAATGTGGACACAAAAATCATGCTCAAAATCTTAGCCTCTAGGCTGGCGACCGTGTTACCCAATATCCATAAGGCACGATCATATTTTGTACCTGGACGGTTTGCAACATTAAATATCTGCAAGGTCATTATGGCTCTAGAACGTGCGAAAACACATCTCAGTGCAAACATGGCTATCCTCTCACGCGATGCAGAAAAAGCTTTTGACATTAGTTTTAAATGGTGGTACTTTGTGATGGCTAAACTGGTCTTCCCTGGTCCTGTGCTTACATTTCTTCAGAGTATGTACAAATTCCCCTTGGCTTGCCAAGTATTGTCAGGCTTCCTCTCTGCTCCAGTCCCCCTTACAAAAGGTACAAGACAAGGCTGAAGACAAGACATCATCTGAATTCATGGCCTTCGCCTACTGTCAGAAACCATGAAATCAGACCGAGACAGAAGTACAGTTAAATCACACTTGAATAATAAAAGTAAAAAGAACAAACATAGTCAAAACATAGCCAAAGTTCAGTAACAGCAAAGGATAGTCAGCCAAGCCAGAAGTCAGGGATCAAAGTAGTGGAACAGCAAGCAGGATCCAGAGCCAGAAGGGATGTCAGCACAGCCAGTCTTTAAACAGGCATGCAGAAGATGTTTCTTGTGATGTTGACCAAGGCGAAGGCAGAGCTCCTCTGGACTGGACTGCTTAAGTAGGCAGGACTGATGAGCAAGATATCAACAACAGCTGAGTAACTGTGGAAAGAGATGGGAGCTGGCAATTAGCCGACAGCTGAGTGGCCAGCTCAGAGAAGGAAGGGCTGAGTCCAGCCCTGATAAGTAGGACATGAGTGAACTGAGCTCTGCCGGAGATCGATCCTTTCCATTGATCCTGCACACCATACAGCTGATTTACCGACTCGATCTGCACTAGGCGGCGCTAATACCGCCATAAAGACCGAGACCAGCCTGGGGAAGATGGCGGTTCCTTGCCTGCTGAGCAAGATCCCCCAGCAAAAGAGACTGCTAAGGTGTTTGATGCTATATTTGTCTGCCAGAAAACTTTACCAAAATAGAAGTCAAGGTGGATATTTCCCTAATAAGGCAGGATCTCCAAAAACTTTGGGCTTGTGTCTCTGAAACAGACTCGGGTGAGCCACGTGGAGGATCCCCTCCAGGACTCTTCTGCACAGAAACACCATCTCCTTTCCCAGCTACAGCAGAAGCAGGATGACCTTGATAACAGAATGAGACGCAATAATCTGCACTTTATCGTCCGTGCTGAAGGGGCTAACCTGGCTTTGTTTTTGAAAGATTTACTTATAAACGCTTATGGTAGAGAGACATTCTCCAAGTCGTACGTGGTTGAGAGGGCTCACCGCATGGTGCCAAAACCCCCACCTCAAGGGGCTCCTCCTAGTGCCTTCATCACAAAATTTCTGAACTACTAGGACCGTGATGCTCTCCTGTTCCTCTCTAGGGAAAAAAAAGTAATCTTCCCTTTGAAAACATAACAAAATTGCCACATTGCCTAACTTCTCTGCAGAGGTGCAACACTGTCATAACTGCTTATTGGCAGTCAAGCAACGCCATCTCAAATATGCCATGCTCTACCCAGCGTGCCTCAGAGTTGTTGAAGAGGACCAGATGCACTTTTCTGAGGAACTGGAGACAGCCAATACCTGGCTTGATCAGTTGGACCCCACCTAATCTGTAAGTTTTATTGTCGCTTGCCTGCCCATCATACCTGGATTTACTGCCGATCACTATACAGACATGAACCACCAGCTGAACCGCTACTTTTATGATATGGATGTACCTATAGAGTATCCTACCATGCTGAGGCCCCTTTGTTATTGAACATTTCTGTTGCCTTACATCCTGGAATGCCTGTTGTTGCATTTATGAGAGAACTTTCTTGCTTACTCCCTAATGTTTACCTTTTTGATTTCGGGACTCGTTCTTTCAACTTACAAGTACATCCTTCCATTATTACGCTTCATGTCTGTTAGCCCTGGTCAATGCTATGATTGCCAATCTCAAATCTGTGGGTGGTTAGCCCCTTTGTTCATCCCTCTGCATATGGACCCGGTTCATTCCCTTACCTTAAAAGGTCAATCCTGGATTTCACCCTTATCTGTATGCCAAATTATACTACATGTTCTCCAGAAGACCTTCAACTGTTACTCATGGATTGTACTACCCCCCTCAGGGGGAGAATGACAGCATACTAGAACAAGTACCTGCATCTTTGTCTCGTTTATCAGAGATTGTTCACCTCCTTAGTTGTTATGCTTAGTCTGTACTGTTGGACCCCCAGTCCACTGTTTGCACACACTCCAACTTGTGTGAGCATATGTTCCAGAGTTGGGTGGGTTGGAATATGTTGTATTTTAGTGACAATGCATAAGATATGTTTGATTTGTCCTTTCCTGCATACTACTTGTGAGGGGGCTACTCTGTTCACTCACAAGCTGGCTGCCCTATATCATGTATGTAATAACTTTATCCTGAGGATCTTTACACTGTCTAGATGACTGATCTACTCCTCTATACCCGTCTTTTGGCTTAATTGAAATTACTTACCTGGAATGCTTGCGGCCTTCAAGATCAACTAAAACGCACTGCTGTGTTGACCTACCTTATTAACCAGTGAGCCAATATTATTGTTGTTATGGTAACTCATATTGTAGGTCACTTACAAAGAGCACTGTGGAGACCCTGGATAGGATGGGCGTTCATGCCAAATATACTAACTTCTCCATGGGCGTTTGCGTTAATTGCCAAATTGGTCCACTTTGAGCTTTTGACCATTGTGACTGATCCCCAAGGTCATTTTTTTTTTTTTACATTTGTCCATTGCCTGTAATCCTTTGTTGCTACTAGCTTGGTATGTTCCCCCCATACAATTCCTCTGGGCTTAGCGAGGGATTTACATTTATGTCTCAATATGCTCTTTTGATCTGGATGGGAGACTTTAACATGTTCTTGCCGACCACCCCACGCAGATATACTGCGGCAGAAGGGCTTGTACAGGCAAAACCACGTACCTGTACCTTGCCCTTTAAGAGGCAGCCAGTGCACGCGCGCGCGCGCCCGCGGCAAGCTCTGTGAGTTGGCCGCTGGTCCCACGGACTCGATCGCCGTGGGGATACCCGCGATCGCCTCACGGGGAGGAAGAACGGGGAGATGCTGATCGCAGTCACGATAAAAATTGATGATCGCTGCCAGTTAAAAAAAAAATATATATTAATAAAAATGCCATAAAACTATCCCCTATTTTGTAAACGCTATAACTTTTGCGCAAACCGATCAATAATCGCTTATTGCGTTTTTTTTACCAAAAATATGTAGAAGAATATGTATCGGCCTAAACTGAGAAAAAAAAATGTTTTTTATATATTTTTGGGGGATATTATAGCAAAAAGTAAAAAATAATGCGTTTTTTCAAAATTGTCGCTCTATTTTTGTTTATAGCGCAAAAAATAAAAACCACAGAGGCAATCAAATACCACCAAAAGAAAGCTCTATTTGTGGGGAAAAAAGGACGTCAATTTTGTTTGGGAGCCATGTCCCACGACCGCGCAATTGTCAGTTAAAACGACGCAGTGCCGAATCGCAAAAAGTGCTCTGGTCAGGAAGGGGGTAAATTCTTCCGGGGCTGAAGTGGTTAACCTTTCTCTTGATTGCCTCAATCAGTCCTCCCTCTCTCCCTCCTCTATCTCAGAAACGAGATTTAGTTGCCTACTATCTGATCATGCCCCCTATTGGGTGATTAAGGGCATATACTGCCCCACCTTACTCCTGTTTGGTGCCTAAACCCATTTTGGCTAACCGTAGTTCCATATGTGGATGCGCTTGGTGAGGTATGAACATTTTTTATGAGTAATATGAACACAGCTTCAGCTTCTCCATTAGTGGTATAAGAAACTTTTAAAAAACATGCTCGCCTCTTTCTCACCACACGCATCTCTAGAGCCAAACAGCCCTCTAAATCCCTATTCCAACAGGTTGGTTCTCACCTAGCGCACCTTCAAGACCGGTATGTGAAGGATCCTTTCTCTAGTATTCTCTCACTTTTGAAACTTCAAGCTAGTGTAGTGGAGCAATTAACCTATTTATACGCCAGCGCATCTTTGAACACAGAGAATGCCCTGGCAAGCTTCTGTCATACTTAGCCCATATGGATTTGTGATCACTTTAAAAACTTCTGAAGGCTCTACAGAATCAGATCTGTCTCTAGTCACAACGGAATTTGCCAGTTACTTTCGGGAAGTGTATGCCTCTAAGGTAAATTACACTCCTCAATCATTAATTTAATATTTGCCAGATATTCCCTTTCCTGTTTTATCGGAGGAACAAATCCTGTTGCTAGAAGCCCCATTATCCAAGAACGAAATTGAAGTAGCTCTTTCTAAATTTACAGTGCCTTGAAAAGTATTCATACCCCTTGAAATTTTCCACATTTTGTCACGTTACAGCCAAAAATGTAATTGTATTGTATTGGGTTTTTGTGCTTGACCAACACAAAGTGGCACAATATTGTGAATTGAAAGGAAAATGATAGATAGTTTTCTTGTTTTTTTACAAATATCTGAAAAGTGTGGCATTCAGTTTTATTCAGCCCCCCTCAGTTAAAACTTTGCAGAACCACCTTTCGCTGCAATTACAGCTGCAAGTCTTTTTTTTTTTTTTTTATGTAACAGACCAACATAAAGTGGCAAAAATTGTGAAGTGAATTGTTTTTTACAAACATCTGAAAAGTGTGGCATGCATATTTGTATTCAGCCCCCTTTACTCTGACATCCCAACTAAAATCTAGTGGAACCAATTGCAATAGAGTCCACTTGTGTGCAATTTAATCTCAGTATACTAAATATAGCTGTTCGGAGGTTTGTTGGAGAACCTTAGTGAAGAAACAGCATCATAAAGGCCAAGGAACACACCAGACAGGTCAGGAATAAAGTTGTGAAGTTTAAAGCAGGGTTAGGTTATAAAAATGGAAGCATGGCAAGAAGAAAGCCATAAGAAGTCCTGTTTGTAGTTTGTGTGAAGCCATGTGGGGGGACACAGCAAACATATGGAAGAAGGTGCTCTGGTCAGATGAGACCAAAATTGTGGCCTAAAAGCAAAATGGTATGTCTGGTCGAAAACTAACACTGCACATCACCCTGAACACACCATCCCCACCATGAAACATGATGGTGGCAGCATCATGTTGTGGGCATGCTTTTCTTCAGCAGGGACAGGTTAGCTGGTCAGTGTGATGGGAAGATGGATAGAGCCAAATACAGGGCAATCTTAGAAGAAAATGACAAAAACAGTGCTGCACTACTAAATAGATAAATGTGTAAACCAATAATGATTCAATAAGCCATATGTACAAACATAGATTAATAAATACTGACAAGTCCTAATAAATATATACAGTATCTCACAAAAGTGAGTACACCCGTCACATTTTTGTAAATTATTTTATTATACCTTTTATGTGACAACACTGAAGAAATGACATTTTGCTACAATGTAAAGTAGTGAGTGTACATTTTGTATAACAGTGTAAATCCCCCTCAAAATACCTCAACACACAGCCATTAATGTCTAAACCGCTGACAACAAAAGTGAGTACACCCCTAAGACAAAATGTTCAAATTGGACCAAAGTGTCAAGATTTTGTGTGGCTACCATTATTTTCCAGCACTGCCTTAACCCTCATGGAGTTCACCAGAGCTTCACAGGTTTCCACTGGAGTCCTCTTCAACTCCTCCATGACAACATCACGGAGTTGGTGGATGTTAGAGACCTTGCGCTCCTCCACCTTCCGTTTTGAGGATGCTCCACAGATGCTCAATAGGGTTTAGGTCTGGAGACACGCTTGGCCAGCCCATCACCTTTACCCTCAGCTTCTTTAGCACGGCAGTGGTTGTCTTGGAGTTGTTTGGGGTTGGTATCATGTTGGAATACTGCCCTGCGGCCTAGTCCCTGAAGAGAGGGGATCATGCTCTGCTTCAGTGTGTCACAGTACATGTTTGCATTCATGGTTCCTTCAATGTATGGTAGCTCCCCAGTGCCGACAGCACTCATGCAGCCCCAGACCATGACACTCCCACCACCATGCTTGACTGTAGGCAAGACACACTTGTCTTTGTACTCCTCACCTGGTTGCTGCCACACACGCTTGACACCATCTGAACCAAATACATTTATCTTGGTCTCATCAGACCACAGGACATGGTTCCAGTAATCCATGTCCTTAGTCTGCTTGTCTTCAGCAAACTGTTTGCTGGCTTTCTTGTGCATCATCTTTAGAAGAGGCTTCCTTCTGTAACGACAGCCATGCAGACCAATTTGATCCAGTGTGTGACGTATGCCTGAGCATTGACATGCTGACCCCCCCCCCCCACCCACCCCATTTAACCTCTGCAGCAATGCTGGCAGCACTCGTACATCTATTTCCCAAAGACAACCTCTGGAAATGACGCTAAGCATGTGCATTCAACTTCTTTGGTTGACCGTGGCGAGGCCTGTTCTGAGTGGAACCTGTCCTGTTAATGACTGGGGGACAAAGGGAAGGCAAATGTATTAAATACTTCAGCTCTGTGTATACAAAGGATCATGGGGAAGCTCATGTCCATAATGGGGGTGGTAGTAACACAGCCCCAAATGATCCACAATGGCTCAAAAGTGATATGGTCCAGAAATATTTAGACAGAATAAAGGTGGATAAAGCACCTGGACCAGATGGCATCCACCCACAGATTCTAAAAGAATTGAGCTCTGTCATTTCAGGGCCATTGTTTCTAATATTTAGGGACTTGTTAATGACTGGAATGGTATCACTGGATTGGCACAGATCCAATGTGGTGCCCATATGTAAAAAGGAATCAAAGTCTTTGTCAAGTAACTATAGACCTGTTAGTTTAACTCTATAGTCGGGAAGATACTGGAGAGTTTAATAAAAGACCACATGAAATAGTTCTTGCTGGAGAAAAAATATTTCTCTTTCGTTCATTGACGAATACAGCACTTCCATTCTTGACCTTAGGGTTATATCACCACCTTCAGGGGTAGGACTAGGCAGAAGAAAGAACAAGCACAGCACCGCCTAGGGGGCAGTCCTTACTGGTAGTAACCCCCCACTCTGCTACAGGCAGCTCAGTTTTTTTCTGCCTAGTCTAGAAGGACCTGGCTCCCTGCTGGGACCTGTTGCTCCTTTTTGTTTTTTTTTGTTTTGTTTTTTTATATTGTTTTTGATTACTTTTGGTCTGCGTCTGCAATCAACTGCTGGGCTGGGAGACAGGCTGGATATCATAGATCTTGGTAGTCTCCCTAGCCTGGCCACCGAGCGCATGCAGACCCAGCTAGACAACTCGCAGGGACACATATGACCAGGCACCTGATGTCTGGGTCACAGTGTCACTGTGGCCAACAGTCACTCCATTTAGGCGGGAGGTGGATCTGTCTTGGAAGTATGACCCAGAATCCCTGATCCCTGCTGGATGGGTAAGTATGTGCTCCCCGGCCTGGTCCGGGCATGGTTTGGAGCAGTTGGGTACGCCCTGGGGTGGTTGGTTCTTGGGAATCTTCTCTCCTGCCCTCCTGTTGCACTGCCTGACAGCCATCGCCCAGTCGGTGGATTGTTGCCACTAGGTGGGAGTTTTGGCCCCTACCTGACCTTTGCAGGGTCCCCTACGGGGGGTCTCTGTGCCCTCCAGGTGCTGGGTGTGTGTCTGGCATCATCCTCTGCCTTAGTCTATGGGCATTCCTGGCTTGGGGCTCTGTCTGCGGAAGTGTAGCCAGCTGCTGTTTTCTTGTAGCCTCGTGGGGAGACTTCTGCTGGCCCTCTAGCACTGGACATTAATTCTGGAGCCTGGCATGAGCTCCTTGTAGCTTATCCCATCTTCCGGCGGACGGACAGCATACAACACTGCTTCTCTGAGGTTTGGTTCGTGGGTGGTGAGTCCTTCTGGGGTTCCCCCAGTCTGCAGCAGCTAGGGGGGTTTTTCCCTTCTCTCTCTCCCTCGTCTGCATTCTGTGTTGGGTGGTGTTGTGTCAAGTGTGGGACGTCAATGGCGTCTGAAGCAGGTGCCCCTCCCTCAGGCACCCCGTGATGGCAGCTGGTCCCTCTGGGTCTGCTGTTCCCCTGGACACTTTGTCGGCGGTCCTGGAATCCTTAAATAATGAAGAAACACCTGCGCTGTCAGAAATACCTATGCTAAGGGGCACTGCTGCAACACCTAAATGGCTGATCCAAACAGACAAAAGTGGTATGAATAAAGTGAGTGGTGATTGCGCTGTGATAAAAAGGGGGAGGGGGGAAGAGGCTAACTCAAATGTATAGAGAGGTGAATGAAAAATGAAAAAATTATACAAAAGGTATAATGAGCATGAGGGCTAGTATCATACTAGCACATAAAAAATATTGTAAATACTGAAAGAAAAGAAAATTCTCAGTGCAAAAGGGCTAGTATCATACTAGCACATATGTGGTAACTCGGCAAATACTTATTAAAAGAAAAATCTCAGTGCAAAAGGGCTAGTATCATACTAGAACATATGTGGTAACTCAGCAAATTCTTATTAGTGACTCCAAGTAAATAAATAAATGGTGAACAGTCCCACCACCTTGTAGTACAAAGTGCTCAAACAAAGAGTCATCGGTTCCAAAAAGGCAAGTCCACAAGCTACAGGGAAGGGAAAAAAAGTCTTCAGCAAGCAGCTCACCTTACTGCTGCAAGACAACAGCTTGTAATCCAGTAACAAATCACCAGCAGGCAAGGGTCCCATCCAGTAGTTCAGGCGATTCGGTGGTGGGTGTGCAGGATGGTATATAAAAAACATAAGCAGACAGTATATAGTATAACTCCGTGGTGGCCAGATTGGAAAAAGGAACAGGACACAGAAGGGGGATGCACTCACTTTTGTAAAATGAGTGTAGGCGTCAATCCAATGAACGCCGAGTTCATATACCTCAAAAGGGTGTCTTCAAACCATCCCCGTTTCCTCAATGCTCATCACAATGGGATGAATATATGTGGAGTCTGGAATCCTTCACCCCCCTAGTTGAAGTGGTTTGCGTGCGAAGGCGGGTAAACGCCCTCTACCCCCTCCGTCTTCTGGGGAAGATTCTGATCCAGAGTCGGGCTCCACCGTAGCGGGTGGCCCCTGCATGGAGGGCTCAGATGATGTGGCCCCTGATCCTTCAGACAGTAAGGAGGAATCCTCAGCGTCCGTCACTGCACATGAAAAAGCGCTGGTGGGTGCACTCATTGCGGCGGAGCATGATGCCTTGAAAATTGAGGATCCGGCAGGGGCGTCTGAAGAGGTGTCTGTTCCCTTTGTTTCTCATAAGGCGGTCTGTACCGCTAAGGTGTTTCCTTACCTGTCTTATTTCGATAAGGATTGGGAATGCACGCAGCAGTCCTTTTCAGTCCCAAGACGTTTTTTGGTGCATTACCCCTTTGAGGAGTGTCTGCTGAAGAAATGGCCTTCCCCTCCTGTCGTGGATCCTCCTGTATTTAGGTTGAACAAGGCGACCATGATTCCTCTAGAGGGTTCCCCTTCTTTCCAGTACCCTGCCAACAGAAAGGCCAAGGTGGTTGCTCGGTCTTTGTTTACGATGGTGGGTCCGGCCCTTCGTCTGTGTTGGCCACAGCTCTAGTGTCTCAGATGCTTCTTGAGTGGGCTAAGCTATTACACCATGAGTTGGGTAATGAGCAAGCTTCTCCAGTCTGTGTGGAGCTGGCAGACCAGTTAGTGCAAGGGCTCAAGTACGTTTGTGATGTGGCCTTGGACACAGCACCGTTACTTTCTGTGTCGGCCGTGGATCTTCACCGTTTGCTTTGGCTTAAGTGCTGGTCGGCGAACCAAACGTCTAAGAAGGCTCTGGCGGATTTGCCTTTCCAGGGTGGGCGGCTATTTGGAGCTACTCTAGACGTAGTTATAAAGGATATTACTTGGGGGGGGGGGGGGAGTACCTTTCTCCCGCAGTCCGAAAAGGGCAAAGAGCAATGTCACAGGCTGGGCCCGTCCTTTTCTGCTCACAAACGTTTTTTTTGGTCCGCCCGGTTCTGCTGGCAAGAGTTATCAGCCCGCCAAGGCTCCCGTGGGTTGACCAAAGCGGCCTTGGCATCACAAGCCTAACAAGTCCGCAGACAAGCCCTCTTCCGCATGAAGGTTTACCCCCGCCCGATTTGCAGGTGGGGGTCGCCTTTGGTGGTTTGCAGACCGGTGGACTTCCCTTCTTTCCGACCATTGGGTCCCCGAACTAATTTTGTCAGGCTACAAAATAGTTTCTTTCCTGTCCATCAGACAGGTCTTCTCCCTCCAATCTTCATCTTCCCCCGTCTCGTCAGCAGGCTTTGTTTGGGGCAGTTCAGGACTTGCTTCTTCCGGGGGTAATAGTTCCGGTACCAGCTTCAGAAAGGTTTCAGAGTTTCTACTCCAATCTGTTCATAGTTCCAAAGAAGGAAGGGGTTAGTCCGATCCTGGATCTCAAGGCCCTCAATTGTTTTTGAAGGTATGGAGGTTCAGGATGAAGTCCATTCGTTCTGTGGTGGCCGCGCTTCATTAGGTAGATTTCCTGGCCTCCCTGGACATCAAGGATGCATACTTGTATTTCCCCATCTGTGTCGGGCACCAGCTTTCCTGTGCTTTGTAGCACCTCCCTTTGGCCTGGACTCTTCTCTGCAGGTCTTCACCAAGGTCTTGGCACCGGTTCTGGCGTTGCTGAGACAGCGGGGAATCGTGGTTGTGGGCTACTTGGACGATGTCTTCCTGCAAGCGGTGAAAAAAATCCCTGGAGACAGAAAAGCATCTGTGGCATTCTGGAGACTGTGTTTTCCTCATTTTATAAAGTCTAAAGGGGTATAATATATCCTTTGTAAATACGCAAGCTAGATCAGTTTGTACCCCACTGCTATAACCCTGGAGAGCTGAGATGCCACCAATGCCTCCCAAGCATCATCCTCCAGCCTCAGCATATCAGATCTCCACTGGAGCTTAATCTTATCCATCCGTGGGGGAGATTTGAACAATAGGAGGGAATATGATCTGGAGATTAATTTTGTGTGATCATTGTCAAACAAGCTCTCAAATCTAAAGGGTTGAAGTAAAACTTCTTGTAAGCCAAACTGTGCTGCTACTGTGTGTCTGAGTTGTATATAAAAAAAAGTGATAAGTGGATGGAAAACCTAGTTCAGCCCTTAAGGTAAAGAAAGATTTAACTTTTTGGTCATGGTCATATTTAAGATCAAATCTTGCCCATCATTGAACCTCAGATAATTTATATAGCTCCCCCAAATTTGTGTTATGCCATAGAGAGGCATTTTGGGAGGCGAGAGATGGTCCACACAGTCTTATTGCAAGTATGGAATATTTTGTATGAGAATTTTAGAATAGGCACGCCCTCGGTGGGATATTGACCGTTTCTGTACAACAAATTAATCAGGGCCTCAGAGGAAATAATTAATAAAGCTGGAGTCTTAACTGCAGCGTTCAGGAAGGTTAGAAAAGAACCACGCATGTATGTGCGTTAAGTGGGCTGCCAGGCAACTGTAAGGTTTCCAAGGAGCTTCTGGCCAGACCCGAACCCCAAAGGAAGGAGAAAATGAGGACATTAATATCTGTTAATATTTTTTCAGGGAGATATACCAGGGTTTGCCAAAAAAGATATAAGAAATGAAGCAAATAAATCATCTTAAATATGTTAATTCTTCCAAATAGATTCAGGGGCAGTTTAGTCCAAGTACTTGGAGTGTGCTTGAGCCTTTGTATAAGAGCTGAAATATTATTGACTACATAAGATTTCAAAGGATATTGCACCTCAACCCCAAGATACCTAAATTTAGAGACTACTTGCAGGGGGACCATGGAGGATAGCTCCGATTTCTATTGCTGATCAAAGGGGAAGATGTTTGATTTACTCCAATTAACTATAAAACTGTCAGAAACAATGAAATCAGGCCGAGACAGAAGTACAGTTAAATCACACTTGTTTAATAATAAAAGTAAAAAGAACAAACGTAGTCAAAACATAGCCAAAGTTCAGCAACCGGAACGGAGATTCAGCCAAGCCAGAAGTCAGGGATCAATGTAGTGGAACAGCAAGCAGGATCTGGAGCCAGCAGGGATGTCAGCAAATCAAGTCTTTGAACAGGAACGCAGGAGATAGTCTCTGTGATGTTGACCAAGACGCAGGCAGAGATCCACTGGGCTGAACGGCTTAAGTAAGCAGGAATGACAAGCAGGATATCATCAACAGCTGAGTAACTGTGGAGAGATAGGAGCTGGCAATTATTCAACAGCTGAGCGGACAGCTCTGAGAAGTAAGGGCTGAGCCCAGCCCTGACAAAAACTAGAGAATTCCCCAAAATAAGTAATCACTTCTAAAGCTGTAGTCCAAGACTTAGTAGAGTCTGCAAGATATAGGAGCGTGTCATCTGCGTATAAGGACATTTTTTTCCTCCAATGTACCAATTCTACAACCATGGATGGAATTCTGTTTGATTAATGCTGCCAAGGCAAACATCAGAGGTGACAGTTGGCATCCCTGCCAAATGTCACAATGTATTGGAAAAGGGACAGTAATGTGATTAATAATTCGGAGTCGGGCCATTGGCTGGCAATATAACAGCTTGACCCATTTAATAAAAAGATTCCCAAAACCAAGCCACTCAAGGATTGCACACAAGTAAGGCCATTCCATCGCATCAAACGCTTTGTGCGTGTCTAATGACATCACAATTCTAGTATGGGGGGCTCCGAAGAGATCTGAAGGTTAGTAAATAGGTGATGAAGTCTGTGGTCGTAGAACGAACTGGTATGAAGCCCTTCTGATCCAGATAAATAAGCATGTCCATTACAGAGTTCAGCCATCAAACCATTCTGTCAGTGAGCCAATGAGAAGAGAGAGGGGGCAGTGCTGAGCCGCGGCTCTGTGTTTGAATGGACACACAGAGCAGCGGCTCGGCTCGGTTGCCCCTATAGCAAGCTGTTTGCTGTAGGGGCACTCGGGAGGAGGGAGGGGCCAGAAATGCCAGCTAGGGACCCAAAAAGACGAGGATTGGGGCTGCTCTATGCAAGATGACCTCACAGAGCAGGTAATTATAACATACAAATACAGAGTTTTTGCCCATTGGGACTTTAGATGAAGTTCCACACAGCCAGTAATAAAAGCATAGTATAGATTTATTGAGTATGTCAGCAATAAAAATGGGAAAAGTTGTCATAATGCCAAACCGTTGGCAAAATGTACAAATTCATTACATAGTCATCAAATAATCCATAGGAATTGTGTCATAGCATTTATGGTGACCAACGCGTTACATGAGTTCAGTCTCACTCTTCAGGGGTTGATGCATAGACATGATCTATAAAGTTAAATGGTTAAAAGAAATAACATAGTAATGAACATGGAAATATGTCGGGTACATTGAATTATGGGAATCATACTAGGGGATCCATACTCACAAAGATGCAGGGTTCTGCATGCCAAAGTCGCATCAGCAGCTGCCGGAGACGTCTGATCCTGGATCTGTGGGTAAAGGATCCAAAAATGGGCTAGCAGAGCAAAACAAAACAGAGGAAAAACGGGCAAAGAGAACCATCCAGCATGGCCTGCCAGGATGGTGGCTAGAAAAAAGTGTATAAAGGTGATGCTGTGCACTAATACATTACGAAACAAAAAAAAATGATGAAAAGGTAAAAAAACATGTGAAAAAAATATTAAAATAATGATTGAATGGCCAGGAGCAGCCACATAGTACAATTGGGAATAGTGAAAATGACCGGCACAGCTGAATTGAATAAGAATCCACATGTGAAACTAAGTATACGTGTTATAAAGTCTAAAATGCAACTTGGCGAAGCAGTGACACCAGTGCATGGAAATACCCCAGTATGAAAGGTCAAAACAGGTTAAAAAAGTAAATGTGTGACAAATAAGGATTTGTACCTACCAGTATTGATCACTAAGGTGGCTAGCTTGTACAATATGCTGAAATTACCTCTTTGCACAGAGCTCAATCTCAGAGAATTTTCACTTTGCCACAGTTGATCTATGCTCCCCCTCCCCCCCTCCCCCCCCCCCGTTTCCTTATTTTAAGGATTGTGTTCATATGCATTTGCAAGTCCTGCTGCCATGTTTACTTGACAGACTATTGCTAAATGGACAAGATAAATGAACAAAGACTAGGAAGCGGTTGTTGATGACCCTGCTCTATTAGAACAATTGCTGCTGATGCCCTCAGCCCTATTGTTTTGTGGCGACACTCTACAGAATGTGATTTGCCATGTCTCCCGATTGTGTATGTGCATATGTGCAAGGTTTTGTAGTCTTGGTTTGCTGAACCTGCTTGTAAGGAAATTACTGGGGAAAAATCCTAAATCATCTATGCATTGTATTGCAGAGTATTGCAGTTGTGACATTTGTTCACCCACAGCCACTGCTGTGGTTGTGCTGCATTTTTTACACCATTAATTTAAACAAGCCATAAGACTGACTTTGTTCACTGCAGAGAGGAGAATGTTTCAGAGTTCTTATTCAATCCTAATCATGGTCCCAAAACCAAATAGTGCAGCCAATATGGACTTATAGCCTCTAAATGGATTTCTTTATGTATTCCAGATGATTCCTGATGGTATCAATTACAACTTCCATCTCTCAGACAATGTGAATTTCTGGGCATATGACTAAAAAAGGAGAAAAGGGAACCAAAAAAATATGGGTGTACCGACCTGTATAGTTCCACACACTAATATTGGGCAGGACTCTGTGACAAAAAGGCATATGAAGGAGTGTGCACTGTCAGAAAGACGACTCAGCACTAAGCGTCACATGGATGAGCCCTGGGAAATAATTACCGGACTGATAAAGTAATGAACTAAATATTTTTATTGAAAAAAGATCAATTATTAAAAATACGGCAAATCAACACCTGACACTATGACTAAACATAGGGGTCTGGGGACAAAGACAGACAACAAACACACATAAAACAACAATAGACACCCCCCAAGAAATTCATCAAATAGCACTGTAAATACAAATTGCGGTAAACCGCCTCACCACCAAGCCTAATGATTTGTATAAGAAGGCAACAGCCGTTACAATTTCAGAGTAGTAGTATGAAAGAGTATAGCAATATATAGGACAGTCCGTGGGTGAAATACAGGGCAATATGACAGTCAGTCCAAGGGATTGGAGAAAGGGGGGGGATGAAGGCAGGGAGCTGTCTGCAATTGCAGATCGAGTAAAGTCCACTGAGCTATAGATGATAATGAGAGCTATGTTCCACAGACTGAAATGTGATGCAGGTTATGTGAATGAATGGTAAAAAAGAGCTGTTATGATTAGCCAAATTATTCCACTGGAACACATTAGCGAATAGTAGTCCCTTCCCGGACAATGATAAAGTTCAAAGTGAGAATTTAACAATGGTTCAATCAACAGAACTTGATGATGCAAACAAATCAATTACTCACTGTCTGTGTAGAGCCTGTGCAGTGCAAATGTGGACAGCTGATCTGAACTTTCATGGTATTGCCAAAGGTTCTCTTCATAGCTGTATAGCCTCATGCTGACTCCAGAAATAGCACCTCACAAATGGTAAGTAACGGTGAACCACTATGTGGAAGATAGGCTGGCTGCCATGTGAAGAGTAGCAACTCCCAAGTCTCCTATATCAGGGACTAGCACCCCCTAGCTGAGGACAGTTTAAATACACAAAATTTCAACTCGGCTTCAATTAACTCACAAGTGAATGAAATATAGACATGTAGTTAACCCAGACCAACACAGTATTTTTTAAAACATATTAACCCTTAGGGGATAAAAACATATTGACTGCAGTATCTCCAAAGAAAAAAATGAGAAAAAAATATACAAAAGTGATACAACATTAAACAAATAAATGAATATATTATAAATTATTGTAGTGCACACACAGCATAATCTGATCAGACAAATGGCTATCTAGAGAAAAATTCAAAGCCTCAAGTAGCCATTCTTTAAAATAAATTGTGTAAGGACCATATTATATATATATATATATATATATATATATATATATACACACACGTCCACAGAGGAAAGAGAGAAAGGAAGATATTAGAAAATATATAAACTGCTTGCCGACCAGCCGCCGTCATTATACGGCGGCAGGTCAGCACGATCACGCGAACCTTCATAGCTATACGTCGGTCCCTTTAAGCGGGATAGCAGGCGCACGCCTGCTGCAGACGAGCGATCGCGAGAGGCAGAGCAGGGACGTGTGTGTGTAAACACACACATCTCAGTTCTGTGAGGAGAGAGAGATTGTGAGTTCCTACGAGCTGGGAACCACGATCTCTCAGCTCCTATAGTCACTCCCATCCACCACAGAACACACACCTAGGGAACAGTTATCCCCTTGATCGCCCCCTAGTGTTAACCCCTTCCCTGCCAGCGACATTTATAAGGTAATCAGTGCATTTTTATAGCACCGATTGCTGTAAATGTGTCAAAAGTCTCCGATGTGTCCGCCAAAATGTCAGTCTCAATAAAAATTGCAGATCGCCGCCATTACTAGTAAAAAAGAAAATTAAAATAATAACAATGCGATAAATCTATCCCCTATTTTATAGACGCTATAACTTTTGCCAAAACCAATCAATATACACTTTTTGCGATTTTTTTTTTTTTAACTACCAAAAATATGTAGAATACATATTGGCCTAAACTGAGGAAAAAAATAGCTTTTTTAAAAAAAATTGGGGCTATTTATTACAGCAAAAAGTACAATGTATTGTGTTTTTTTTTTTTTTTTTTTCAAAATGGTCGCTCTTCTTTGTTTATAGCACAAAAAATAAAAACCACAGATATTATCAAATACCACCAAAAGAAAGCTCTATTTGTGAGAAAATAAGGACATCAATTTTGTTTGGGTACAACGTCGCACGACTGAGCAATTGTCAGTTAAAGTGACAAAGTGCCGAATCGCAAAAAAATGGCATGGTCATTGAGCAGCCAATTCTTCCGGGGCTGAAGTGGTTAAAGACATATGCTAGGTGCTAGGGTTCGGCATGTGGTGGACCGGGTGGATAAATTACTGGGAGGGGCTGTGCATGACCCAGCTGTCTTGGTCCACGTTGGAACCAATGACAGTATACATGGAAGGTGGAGGCTCTTTAAGAATCAATTTAAAGAACTTGGCTGCAAATTGAAGGGAAGGACCTCCAAGGTGATATTCTCTAAAATATTGCCTGTGCCATGTGCAACACAGGAAAGGCAGATGGTGATTAGAGAGCTGAATGCATGGCTAAAGACCTGGTGTAGGGAGGAGGGATTTGGGTTTCAGAGCACTGGGCTGACTTTTCATTGGGGTGCAACCTATATGCTAAAGACGGTTTGCACTTGAATGGAAGGGGGTCTGTTGTGCTGGGGGAGAGGTCTATGGGAAGGCTGGAGGAGTATTTAAACTAGGATTGAGGGAGGAGAGTGAACTAGAATTACATCGGGCAGACAGGTCAGTTAGGGGTCAGACATTAATGGGGGGGGCTATGGCAGGTGACAAGAAATTTCCCATGTTGCAAACAGCCATTGGAAACTATAGTGCCATTTGTACTACTAAAAATGATATAAAAAAACACCAGAGCAAAATGTAATAATGCATTAAAGTGTTTGTACACCAATGCCAGAAGTCTGTCAAGCAAAATAGATGAGTTGGAAGCTCTGGTGCATGAGGAGAGCTATGATGTAATCGGTATTGCTGAAACTTGGCTTCAATCGTCGCATGACTGGACTATTAATATTCCTGGCTATGCAGTCTTTTGGAGAGACAGGGTAAAAAGGAAAGGTGGTGGGGTCTGTCTCTATGTGGGAAGTGATCTCAAAGCAAGTGTGAAAGAGGGCCTGGTTGATGGAGAGTGCGATGAGTCTGAAGCATTATGGGTGGAACTGCATATAGATAGGTGTAGTTCAAAGTTAATCATTGGAGTTTGTTATAGACCACTCAATGTTAACGAGGAGGTGGAGACTCAGCTTCTTGCACAGATGGAAAGGGCTGCAAGGGGAGGGACGGTGATAATAATGGGGTATTTTAACTACCCAGAAATTGACTGGAGTAATGGCACTGCTGGGACAGTTGAAGGGCAAAAATGTATAAACCTATTACAGGACAATTTTATGGTCCAGTTTATTGAGGCCCCAACTAGGAATGAAGCTCTGTTGGACCTGGTAATCTCAAACCATGCAGAGCTTATTACTAATGTCCAGATAAAGGAACACCTGGGTAGCAGTGATCATAACATGATTTCATTTGATGTTAGCTCTAAACAAGAAATACATACAGGAAGGATAAAAACACTTAACTTCAAGAGAGCAAATTTTCCAAGGATGAGGGCTGCTCTCCAGGATTTTGACTGGGAGGGAATATTTGCATCGATAAACACAGAACAAAAATGGGAATTCTTCAAAAAGACTGTTTGGGACCTCACTGCAAAGTATATTCCCATGGGCAATACGTTTAAAAGGCTAAAAACAAAACCTTTGTGGCTAACGGTCAAAGTTAAAAGAGCTATAAACGATAAGAAAAGAGCTTTTAAAAAATATAAATATGAAGGAACACTTGTGTCGTTTAAATGTTTCAAAGAATTTTAACAGAATATGTAAAAAGGAAATCAAGGATGCAAAAATTCAAGACAAATGACAGATTGGAAAAGATAGTAGGACAAACCCCCAAAAATTCTTCAAATATATTAATAGTAAAAAGGTCAGGTCTGAGCATGTAGGCCCTTTACAAAATAATTTAGAGTGGTTGACTGGGGACAAAGAGAAGGCTAATTTATTAAATACTTTCTTCAGCTCTGTGTATACAAAAGAGCATGGGGGAGCTCATGTCCATAATGGGGGTGGTATTGACACAGCCCCGAATGATCCACAATGGCTCAAAAGTGATATGGTCCAGAAATATTTAGACAGAATAAAGGTGGATAAAGCACCTGGACCTGATGGCATCCACCCACCATCCTAAAAGAATTGAGCTCTGTAATTTCAAAGCCATTGTATCTAATTTTTAGGGACTCATTACTGACGGGAATAGTACCACTGGATTGGCGCAGGGCGAATGTGGTGCCTATATTTAAAAAGGGATCAAAGTCTTTACCAAGTAACTATAGACCTGTTAGTTTAACTTCTATAGTCGGGAAGATACTGGAGCGTTTAATAAAAGACCACATAGACAAAGTTCTTGCTGGAAAAAAACATTTTAAGCAACAGACAGTATGGATTCATGAAAGACAGAAGTTATCAGACAAACCTGACGACTTTTTATGAAGAGGTAAGTAAAACCTTGGACAGAGGGGCTGTGGATGTGGTACACTTGGATTTTGCAAAAGCGTTTGACGCAGTTCCCCACACGTGGCTCATGTGTCAGGTAAAGTCTACAGTCTTGGAAATATCAGTTTGTAAATGGTTAGAAAACTGGCTAAAAGACTTGAAGAGTAGTGGTTAATGATTCTTACTCTGAATGGTCTAAGGTTATCAGTGGTGTACCCCAAGGTTCAGTGCTGGGACCCTTACTTTTTAATATCCTTATAAATGATATTGGGTCTGGGATCAAAAGTAACATTTCTGTCTTTGCAGATGACACCAAGCAATGCAGTGGAATAACGTCCTTACAGTATGTCTCCAATTTACAAGCCGACCTCAGTGCACTGTCTAATTGGGCGACTATGTGGCAGATGAGGTTTAATGTTGATAAATGTAAAGTTATGAACTTGGGGACTAAGAATATGCATGCATCATACATGCTAGGGGGAGTACAACTGGGGGAATCCGTAGTGGAGAAAGATCTTGGGGTTTTGGTAGATCATAAGCTCAATAGCATACAATGCCAAGGTGCAGTTTCCAAAGCGAGCAAAGTCCTTTCTTGTATTAAGAGAGGTATGGACTCCAGAGAGAGATATAATTTTGCCCCTGTTCAAATCATTAGTAAGACCTCATCTGGAATAAGCAGTTCAGTTTTGGACACCAGTTCTCAAAAAGGATATCAGGGAACTGGGGAAAGTGCAGAGAAGGGCAACCAAACTGATAAGAGGCATGGAGGAGCTCAGCTATGAGGAAAGATTAGAGGAACTGAATTTATTCACTCTTGAGAAGAGGAGAATAAGGGGGGATATGATCAATATGTTCAAATATATAAGGGGTCCATATAGTGATCTTGAGTTATTCTCTTTACGGTCAACATAGAGGACGCGGGGGCACTCTTTACGTCTAGAGGAAAAGAGATTTCATCTCCAAATACGGAAACTTTAATTCACAGTAAGAGCTGTGAAAACGTGGAATAGACTCCCTCCAGAGGTGGTTCTGGCCAGCTCAGTAGATTGCTTTAAGAAAGGCCTGGATATAAATGTACATAATATAACCGGGTACTAACATTTATAGGTAAAGTTTATCCAGGGAATATCTGATTGCCTCTTGGGGGATCAGATAGGAATTTTTTCCCCTGCTGTAGCAAATTGGAGCATGCTCTGCTGGGGTTTTTTGCCTTCCTCTGGATCAACTGTGGGTATAAAATTGGGTATATTGGATTGTACGATATTTTTAAATTTATTTATTGTTTTTAAGGTTGAACTAGATGGACTTGTTTCTTTTTTCAACCTGACTAACTATGTAACTATGTAACATATATACCAGTATTTACTAAATATATTTCCATAAATACTTCCAAAAAAATTTAAAAAATAAAAAGTTATTAAAAACAAACAAACATATTAAGAGAACCAGAAATGTTAGGGAAAATCACTGTTCCAGAAATGCTTGAAGAATAAATTCTCTGTTCAATCCATTAGGAATCATTACATTTAATTTATATATCCAGAATTGTTCTTTTTTTTAACCTCCCTGGCGGTATGATTATTTCGGATTTTAGGTGCTGAAAGCGGTACAATTATTTTCCATGGAAATTTGGCGTTTTATATTGTAGGTCTGTAAATTTTAAAAATAACACACTTAAATCTGTCCAAACCAGAGTCTAGTAGATATCCCGGGTATGATAAAGTTTGAAACACAAAAACATAAATTATAATATAATAAATAATTAAAAAAAAAAAAAATAGTAATAAAATAAATTTCCCCACAATTCACTATCGCTCAATTCTGCAAGTGTTCTAATTTACTATCGCTGTTTTCTAGCTGGTCTAAAGCCACTTTTGACGTAAAGGGACACTTTTTGGTTGCTATGGACAATCTCCAGTTTCCAGGCAGAAAGAACAGTGTATATCATGTAAAACTGCATGCAGGGCATAGGACAAAGCACTGGGGACAAAAGGGATGTGAAATCATTTCATACAGTACTGTAATCTGTAAGATTACAGTACTGTATGTGTTATGATTTTTACTTTTTTTTTAATTTGCCGCCAGGCTCCGCCCCCGTGCGTCGCGCCGCTCACAGGGAACGGAGCCTGGCAAGGAGAGGCTTTGGAGGAGGACGGAGCCCTCGGACACTGCGGGTGACATCGCAGGATCCCGGGGACAAGGTAAGTAACGCCGCCCCAGGATCCTGCAATGCGATCCCGAGTGTGGCTCGGGGTTACCGCTAATGGGACTGAATTTTAACCCCGAGCCACACTCGGGAAAACCGCCAGGGAGGCTACGAAGAACTCTATTAAAATCACCTCGTCTCTTACTAAGTTGCAGAGCATAAATTTCCTTTACCCTCAGCCCATCAGGTTTGGACTGATGGTGTAAAAGGAAATGCTGAGTTAATTGACATTTTGGCTCTTTATGTTTGATGTCCCCGAGATGCTCACCATCACAGACACAGAAACCTGCTGTATACAGCTAATTGAGGTAAGTTAGATACAATCTGACACTGGGGTTTTGACTTATTTATATGCACAATGCCTTTGTTGTTTTGGGGAGGAAAAGAGTTCTTCTTTAATGACCCCTTTGCACCAACTTTAGCGACTAGAACTGGTTTACCAGTTTCTTTAGGAGAATGTTTCAGCGTTCCTATTCAAATCTAATCATGGTCCCCAAACCAAATAGGGCAGCCAATATGGACTTAGAGCCTCCAAATAAACTTCTTTATGTATTCTAAATGATTCCTGATAGTATCAATTACAACTTCCATTGCATCTCTCAGACAAGGTAAATTTCTGACATCAGTTGACATACAAGACGCCCATCTATATTCCACCATTTTCTCCTCACCTGAATGCTTTCTACATTTTGCTGTCAGAAACCAACACGTTGCATTTGTAGCATTATCATTTAGGTTGTCAGCTGTACTCCATGTGTTACAAAACTGTTTTCCCCTCTTCTGGTTCTCTTGCAGACCCAGGACATTCATGTCACAAATTTATCCAGACAACCACTTGCTAACAAACTCTATAACCACAACCTTGTATGTCAATGTCCAAAAGACAGTTCAAATCCTTCAAGCTTTTGGCTTGATAATCCACTTTCCAAAATTTGCCCTCTGGCATCCCACACCTTCTAATGTTTTTGGCTTGGGCTGTGCCTAACATTAGACCCAGCCCAAGCCAAAATATTCCTTCCTGAGGAGAAAGTTGGCATACCTAAGGTTCCACATGCTGACCCTTGGGTCAGATTGACACTCTGTTTGCCTGTATATGCTGGTTCTGGGCTTAATGGTAGCGCTCTTGAAAGAAGTCATATTTTGAGTCTAGACCTCTTCAGTCCAGCATACTCATGACATGAAGTTGTCCCGTCACATGGCCTGGAAGGTGGTGACAACAGATGCCAGCCTATGCAGGCTGGGTTGGAGATTACAATACCCTAACTGTCCAGGGGGACGTGATCCCAAGAGGAGTTGAAATTTCCCACCAACAATCTGGAAATGAGAGCCATCAGATTAACTACAACACTGGACCTCCTTTCTG
This sequence comes from Aquarana catesbeiana, assembly GCF_042186555.1. Taxonomy (NCBI): domain Eukaryota; kingdom Metazoa; phylum Chordata; class Amphibia; order Anura; family Ranidae; genus Aquarana; species Aquarana catesbeiana. The sequence goes on along the minus strand of NC_133329.1, from coordinate 198,092,957 downwards.
CAAGGTAAGTCAGGGTACAGTTGGACAATATCATAGCAGTGGCCTATATAAACCATCAGAGGGGCGCACCATAAGTCAAGTTGGTCTAATAAAAACAAGTCAGATACTCTCCTGGATGGAAACTTCCATTCCAGTTCCCCCGACTGTCCCTATCCAAAAAAAGGTCTCTGCACCCCACATTCTTTCCAAATCTCTGTCAAAGGTGGGGAAAACCAGATGTTTACATGTTGGTCTCCAAGTTCAACAAGCTGAAAGAAATCATAGCCAAGACCAGGGATGCTTTAGCCTTTGCAGTAAATGCTCTACTGAATCCCTGTACTCATTTCAAACTGGTTTGCATAGTCAGGGATGTCAAGAACTAACTTGCATCCACGGCCTCTGTTCACAAGACTGACTCATTCTTTGTTCTACCTGTAGGACCTCCTAGAGAACATCCTGCTTCCCGCTCCACAATTTTCAGATGGATCAGGCAACTTTTTTCCAGGACCATTGACCCTTAAAGAAAAGGGGTCCTCCCTTCTCCATTAAAGTTCATTGCACCAAGGCTGTATCTCAAGCTTTTCAGCATCAAGCATCTTTAGCCCAGATTTGCAAGGCCACTTGGTCCTCTGTTCATGTTCTCCAAGTTTACTAGGTTGTTATTTAGGCCTCACTTGTCAGAGGGGTCAATAAAATTACATGGGCGCTACCCTAAAATAAAGTTGTTTTATACTTACAGTAACTGCCGGTTTTCAAAAATGTTATGATGTAGCAGAGCTCTCGGCACTGATCCAATTCCACAGTCTTGGGTGTGTGAAGTAGCATATTCCTAGTTGGGTGCTGTGGTTTCTCTCGCAGACTCCCTCATCAATATTGTCTTCTATAGTGGCTAGGGGGTCAGTAGGAGGAACCACAGTGGCCAGAGGGGGAACTGGCTGTTCAACCAGTCAGAGAAGTTAAATAGGATCTGAACAGAAGGTCTACTACAAAGTGGAACTTTAGCAAGCAGGTTGATGGGACAGGTATGTATAAAGCTGCTTTCTTTCACTTTGTGTAATTTTGTTGCCCCTCCCCTGGCAGCATCACTTTAACATCCACTCCCTGTGTATTCCTTACCAAATTTTTTGCAACTCTTTTTTACAACGTATTCCACCATTGCGGACATAGAACACTAAGCCCACACCGGTTATTCACTTAGTGAATTTAACACAAATGCCTCGTACACACAATTGGATTTTCTGCCGACAAAACCGCGGACCTTTGTCTGAAGGGCGTTGGCCCCAAACTTGTCTTGCATACAAATGGCACACAATTGTCGGCCAACAAACCCGAACGTAGTGACATACTAGATGTACTACGAGCCGATAAAGAGGAAGTTCAATTGTCATGCGCCACCCTTTGGGCTCCTTCTGCTTATTTCGCAGTAGTAGTAAGTAAGTTAGTAGAAGTTTGGTGAGTGTTGATTTGCGCTTTTCAGTTTGTGCTTGTCAGTTCGTTTCTGAATGGCCGTTCGTCAGCTAGCCATGTTGCGTTATCGGAGGAGAAAATGTGCTATCATTAGGCTTGGAGCTATTGCTTTGACCCAAGTCCAGGAACAGGAGGAGGAGGAGTTCTTGGACCAAGTATTGGTTGCTTAATTGTGACCAATTCTCTCTCTCATATGCCTTTGATGCGGGAGCTCCAGGAGAATAATCCTGAAGATTTTAGAAATTATCTCCAGATGATGGACCCCTGCTTTCACCGTCTCTTGGCATTGCTGACCCCCTATATTAAGAAGCACGACACATGCATGTGGCTTGCCATTACACCCGAGCAAAGGCTCAAAGCCACCTTACGGGACTTGGCGACGGGGAGAAGTCTTCAGGACCACAAGTTTACAACTGGGATTTCCCCCCAGGCTCTGTGACTCATTATTCCTGAGACCTGTACTGCCATTATTTAAGTCCTGCAGAAGGGCTATTTGTGGGTAAGTTTTAGCCTTTAACATCACATTCTATGTAATGTTTGCTAATGTATTAATTTCTTGACTCCATAATTACATTATTGTAATATGCTGTAAATGTCCTCTTTGTCCTCATGCATGCTGTAAGCTTTTTATGTCTTTCATGCGTATTTTCCTCCACTAACCAGCATGCTATCCTGGGCCCATATACACCTAGCCTAGTAACTTAACAATGTATTTTGTTGGCTACATTTTTGTGCTTACCCTAAACACCCCCTAAAATGTACTCAAATGGTATTGTTGTCCTTAAATTCAGGCAACGTGCAAGAGGCCATTTTTTGGGGCACAAACTCATTTGGAACCCCCCAAAAAAAAAATTAAGTCAACCAATACAAATACTCTATCTGCTGATTTTGCAAAACCCATACACACTATACCTCTTTGGTGGTCATATTTCTGGATGAATTCACCAAAACATGTAGCGCAAGGGCCCGCCTGATTACCTTCAAATTGTAATGTAGAAAGTTTTTGTATCCTATTATCTTGATAGGTAATTTATGAATGGCAAAATGTGCTTCAATTTGGACAGTGTGTATCCATATTTTTAGATTAGGACACTTCTTATCTGTCCACTGGGCTGCCAATAGTGTAAGTAAGGAGGGGCTGGCCAAAGTATCACACATTATTTATGCATTCAGCTCTCATGGAAGTGGAGAGGGTTATTTGTCCAAAACATCTACTTATTACCTCACCCCACCATAAAAAAACTTTAATGGGCCACCAGAGGGGGTGAGGAATCTGATAAGTTGACCTTACAATTCAATTTTATACTTATGTTGGCCAAGAATGTTTGTGTCAAATCTGCTTGCAATGTTATGTGCAGAAGTAGTAATTGTTTATTTTTTGACTCCACAGTTTCCTTCCAACCCACAGCAATGACAGGATGTTGCAGGCCAGTTCCAGCATCAGTGGTATTTTCCCAACTGTGGTGGTGCTATTGATGGGAAACATGTCAGGATTGTCCCACCACCCAACTCGGGCTCATATTACTTCAATCACAAGGGCTTTTGCAGCATAGTCCTGCTAGCTGTTGTTTCTGCAACGTATGAGTTCCTTTTTTTGGATGCTGGGAGAAACAGCCGCGACTCAGATGGAGGTGTCATAATGCAGACTGAGTTTTACCATCGGCTCCAGAATGGCACCTTAAATTTGCCACCTGCTCAGGACAATGTTGAGGGCCTCAATTTTGTTTTTGTGGCAGATGAGGCCTTTGCTCTGGGGTAACATGTTATGAAGTCCTTTCCTATGAGGAACCTCACCCCAGAGCAGAGAATCTTTAACTACAGGCTCTCTCGTGCCAGAAAGGTGGTTGAAAATGCCTTTGGTATCCTCTCCAGTCGTTTCAGGCTGTTTTTAACACCTATCAACCTGGCACAATATAAAATCAACCATGTCGTATTGTGCTGTTGTATCTTGCACAATGTTTTACGGAGGAATGCTAGCAGCTACCTTTCCTCAGTGCCAGCTGATGTGGACCCCGCAGTGTCAGGCCCAGCTGAAGAGGCTGCAGCTCATCCGTCGGTGGGCAACATGAAGGCTCTCGAATCTGCCAGTGCAGGGTTGCCCTCCCAAAATGCCAGAGATATCCGGCTAAAATACATGGAATATTTTGTGGGTAGAGGGGCAGTGGCTTGGCAGCAAAATGTAGCTGATTCAGAATCACAATTTTATTTTATCATAAACTACTATTTCATTTGAACTGCGGTTGTCTGTGTTTATCTGTATAATAGGTTATCAAATGGCCTTTTTTTTGTCCATTTTATACAATAGTGCAAACATACCTTATTTGCTACATGAGGTGACAATCTCTTCTTCAGCTATTATGTTGTGCTGTGGGTCTGCTACACACACATTGTTTTTGTTCTTAATGTATCTAATGCATTAAAACAACAAAAAAGAGGAAAGAAATAAAAACTTAGCTCACTTATCTCCTTCCAACTTAGCGCAATGAGTTTTCAAACAGATTAACAAATGATGACACTATGATTAGTCACAATGTAAGACAAATAAACTGGCTGCCACTTAAAACTAAAAGGTGAATATATATGAGATAAAACAGTCGATCACATTAAGCAAACAAATGTGAAGAGACACATAATATCTAAGTGGCGCTCCTGTCAAATTACTGAGAATTGAAACAATTGCATACTGCCACTGCACACGCCCCTCTGGGGTTCAAACTCACCACAAAATTGCAGATAATAAGCATTCACGATCTCCCACCGATTTACTGCTGGGCCGGCTTGGAAATCCACATCATCCACGTATATAAGGAAAGAAAATAGGCTCCACATAGAGTAGTACTATTTTCCAAAAGTTTTATTAAAGATGTGTATTGTCCAAGATATAAAAAAATAGCCTTTCTGTTTCATACAACTGCCGTCAATATCCTCTCATCCAGTGACTTAATGTCTAGTTCAAAGCTGACAGTATTCAGCCAAAGGATCGGAGATGCCAGAAAGCAATGCGGAAGACACTGCGAACCAGTATACCGCTTAATGCTAATCCTTCCCGAAGTCTGTGCTGGATATTAAAGTGCAGTGTATGGTAGATAAGTTCAATACACCATGAGATTATTCCCTTTATCAAAGGGGTTTCCCCTTTGATAAAGATGAAATCGATCAGGGAATGATCTCATGGCGTATTGAACTTATCTACCATACACTGCACTTTAATATCCAGCACAGACTTCGGGAAGGATTAGCACTGAGCAGTATACTGGTTTGCAGTGTCTTTCGCATTGCTTTCTGGCATCTCCAATCCTTTGGCTGAATATTGTCAGCTTTAAACTAGACATTAAGTCACTGGATGACAGGATATTGACGGCAGTTGTATGAAACAGGCTATTTTTTATATCTTGGACAACACACATCTTTAATAAAACTTTTGGAAAATAGTACTACTCTATGTGGAGCCTATTTTCTTTACTTATATATGTGGATGATGTGGATTTCCAAGCCGGCCCAGCAGTAAATCAGTGGGAGATCGTGAATGCTTATTATCTGCAATTTTGTTGTGAGTTTGAACCCCAGAGGGGCGTGTGGAGCACGGGCTTTGAATACGGTGATTGGTGCACTATCCGACCATTTCCCTTTCTATATCCACTTATGCGGTTAACCACGGACTTTATCTTCACGTTCATTCACTTGTCAGATCTGCGATTTACCGTTTAGCTATTATATGTGCATTTTACTTTATATGCAATTGTGTCAATTCCCAGTAATTTGACAGGAGCGCCGATTGGATATTATGTGTCTCTTCACATTTGTTTGCTTAATGTGATCGGCTGTTTTATCTCGTATATATTCATCTAATGCATTAAGTTTGAAAACATTATGCTTTTTAAACTCCTTTAATTTCTTTGAAGCCATAAAGTTGCTTGAGCTGGGCACATTTTAGAGTATGTTATCACTGTAACTACACCAACTTAAATACACTGGTATTGAGCATTGAAATAAGCCACGCATTGTTTAGGAAAAAAACATTTTACTCAAAGCACATTCACATGTGCGTTTTAAGGTTTTATAACAAACCAACATCTTGGCGTATAAACATGTATGTTTGCCATTATTTTGCCTTTTTTGGGGCTAAACAGGCGTGTTTGAAAAGATAAGATACACATCCCCAACTTAGGAACTTACAAAGTTCGAGTTTGTTAAAGTGAAGGCCATATGAGACATTAGTATCCCAAGACTGTTTGATGTTGCCTTCCTCAGGTGGGGTGATCTCACCCCTCTAAAAGCCAAAATTTGAAGCCACGTCCATGTAGAGGCATAACTGTTAAATGTCCTTTATGATCCCCTGCCTAAATGTGTATAGGTATAAACAGGTTAGTTTATAAAGCCCCAAAACACACAGTGTGTCAATATGTGCTATCTCCCATCACAGGGTATAAATGGACGTGTTTTGGGGGTGCAACCCCTTCCTCATAACTAAAGTAGGTAAGAGGAAGGGGTTGCACCCCCAAAACGCATCCATTGATACCCCATGATGGGAGCTAGCACATGTTGATCCACTGTGTGTTTTGTGGCTTTAGCAAACGATGTAGGGAAAGGCACACCTTTTAGACATGGGATTATGAGGGAAATAAGAGTCGTTTGGCACCATTTGTGGGCATCTTCAAATTTTGGCTTTGCAATTCTTAAAAACACATAAAGATTACAATTAACATTACTTAGGGCAGTGTTTCCCAACTCTCCTACAGATGCATTCCCAGGTCAGGTTTTGCTTTTGTCACAGGTGATGATGTAATTTTCAAGGTTAGTAATTCACACAGTCGTTTTTATACTGAGGAAAATACAGAAAACAGGACCTGGTGGTGCACCTAGAGAAGTGGAGTGGAGAAACGCTGACCTTGGACACTAAAGCCTAGGTTCATATTGGAGCGATTTATCATGCGATTTCAGAGATAAAATTGCATGACTATTGGAGGCAATAGCACTGTCGGTGCAACACAGAATTAGCGACGCCACACCAATTTGCAAAAGTGGCTCCTGCACTACTTTTGCCAATTTCAGGTGCAACTTTAATAGACATCTGGGTATGAATCCACACAAATGTCTATCATGTAGCACCTGAAATCGCGCTGACCGTGCTACTTAGAAATCGCGCAACTTCAAGTGAAGTAGCGTGATTTCCAAATAGCATCAATGTGAACCAGGGCTTATATTGATTTTTGCACTCGCCACATAAGGCTTTGTTGCCCAAACCGATTTGCATCCTAAATTAATAAAGTACAGATTTGTACTTTCCTGCAAACAAAATACAGTATTCCTAAAGAAGCAAGGAAAGACACAAAGTTGGTTCCTACTTTTTCAGATGTAACTTGGCTAACAACCACATTTCTTATACAAGTTTCTTAGAAAACGACAAAAATTACAGGTAAACGTGTAACTAAAACTGGTGAAGGTATTCAAGTTTTTGGGTGAAATATTAATCTACAAAACATGGATATTTGTACAATGCGTGAGAGCACACCTTCAAGCTTTTTGTACATGACAATAGTTTTGGACAAGCTACCCCACCATATTCAACAATGTGTTGTGTCCAATTTGGTGCTGTAGCAGGGGTGGAGCAAACCACCCTGAGAAATGGGCAAAGTTAAAATAGGAGCTGGCAACTCAATGATTCCTCTTTTTCTCACCAAAAATGTAAATGGGATACAAGCTGATGTGTTTCATCTAAAGCATAATTACTCATCTGAGGAAGGCTGCAAGTGTTGAAACGCATCGGTTTGATCCTGTTTAACATCATGTAGGCAACAAAAAGATAAAGACAAGTCATGGAGTTGCAGTTTCATATGTCAATCTTTTGCTAAAGTGAAATTGTACATTCAAATATAACAGTTGCAACTATTAAAATGTGCAGAGTTTAGTCAGTTTCAAACTGTACAAACACATGTACAATAGAACGGAAAAAAAAAAACATGTTTGCCTTTTAAATGTTAGCTAAAATATTGATGATATTGATTGATGTTGATAACTCTGTTTTGGAGATCATGCATGTTTTCTTTCATTTTCTCCAATTCCCTATTGCAAACCAAGAGCTCACTGATAAGTATTTGTGCACTTGCACTGCTGAAGTGAGTTGTGTCTTCCACAACATCCACATCACCAAAAAAAACATAAAACACACCATGTATTAGAAATATGCAGGCATCCATCTATTACTTGATGTTGTGGTCTCAGACACTGACCTGTGGTCGACACAGTTTCACGAACTTCACACAGTAGTTCCTGCACATCAGCAGCAATATCATCTTCATGGTGTGTGGTGAGTTGACTTTCCGGAACTTCAGGAGGTGCTGGGTTACTGGTGTTCCCACACAGCTCAGATGTTGCTCTTCTTTTCTCCCCTATGTGAATCCAGAAATAGTAATATGAAACATTGTTTGGAAGTGTCTTTCTATTGTCTGTTTTGGCAGAGATCCAAGCTGAATACATGATTGTTTTCCCTTTCCAAAGCAGGAATACTTATCTATTTTGTGCAAGTTTCACACATGGAGATAACCCTAGTATCCACTGGAGCACCTGTGTGAGACACCATAACAAGGGTGTTATGGTGTCCCACACTGGTGCTCCTGCGTCCAGCTGCATAACAGCTGCTGAGTGTCCTCTACTGACACTGGATAAAGTTGACATTTCATTAGTTACGAACACATCTAAACAACAATCTAATGAACTTATGTTACATCAAAATATGGCATAACAAATGCATTTAACGTGTATCTCCCAATAACGAAGTATTAGTGCTCAATCAAAACTATGTTTCATGTTCCTCAAAAGATTCCTGTGTCCAAGAAACTAAAACTTGCCATTTTAAACTGTAGAACAGTAAAGAAAAGAACATGAACCAGCATGAAAGTAATAATAGGAACACAGTACAAATACTTTTTTTGCAGCACTTTCATGATCTTTCTATACTGATCTTCCTCTCTTAATTTAAGGTCTGACCAGCGTTTTCTCAACTGATCCTTGTTTTGTCATACCCCAAAATTCCTGTGCAGACTTCTCACAACTTGATCTTGGCCTTTCTCTGCATTTGGGTTTCTGTAAGGTCCATGCTTCCCATCATAGTCGGTCCTCACTAAGATGTCCACCATCTCCACCATTTCTTCAAACGACATATTTGTGGTCTTATAGCTCCTCCTGGATCTGGAAGTAGTTTTTTCCGGGTTTTCATCATTGCTGCTCTCACCACACACTTACTGTCTCACCGCCATTTGCTCTCCCACTGAAAGAGAAGAGGCCGGGAATACACTAGAAAGGACAGGGGTGGAGTTTCACGCATGAGAAGTCTATATAAAGCCATAGCGTGTGATCAATGTAACGGTCGTAGGAACGATCTGGGCGTGGAGGACGAATGATCGCCATCGCCAACACGCAAAAGGAGACATAAAACGAAGGTACAATTGTAAATTGGTGCATCGGTGGTTAGTGGCCTATACTGCTTAGATTGAGGCCTATATTGGGACTAGATTATGAGTTAAGCCTGACATTATGGTTTGTCTTGTATTCTGTCTTGCAGGCATCAGATAAATAATTGATCATGGTGGATAAATTCACTGCGCCCGTCTTCTTGCCTCAATTTATCAATCAATACCGGGAGCTACCCTGTCTGTGGAAGGTGAAAATTAGGGATTACTAATAAAATCAAGAAGAAGGCAGCGATGGAGAAACTTCTGGAATTGGTGAAGCCTCTGTACTCCAGGGCCGTCTTTAAATTTTGTGAAGAGCAAAAGAAGCGCAAGAAGGTCCAGGAATCACAGAGATCGGGAGCATCAGCACATGACATATATGTCCGCAGGCTGTGGTACCACCACAGCCTTCGTTTTTTGTCCAACCCAACCCAGGCCATCACTCAACACTCTCTTCCACATCAGAGGAGGCCACTGCTCCTGAGTTCCACCCTGGTCCTTCGACACAGAATGAAGATGTGGAGGAGCCCAGCTTGACCCAGGTATAGCATTGTTGAACATATTTGTATCCAAAAACGATGATAACTAGACGTTATTGTTTAAAAAAGCCTGCCTTAACAAAGTGGTTTCCATATCAATAGACAGTAGTGGCCAAAAATGATTGGGACAAGAAGGAAAAATGCTGGGGTCAGAATGATAGTCTTTTCCATTTCTCCACATTCAATTTGCAACAGTCATGAGCTCAAAATTGTGTGTGATTGATGACCAAAATGTTTAAAAAATTATATATATATATATACTAATTATGTCCCATTTTCATACACAGGAAAGTGGCAGTTTGAAGCAGCCAGTGGCCAGCAGCCACAGAGGGTCTCAGATCCCTCCCCTACTCCCTCCTGTTAAAAGGGCCAGGAAGAGCAGGAACCTAGACGAGGCCACATCTGCCTTCCTCAGCCATGCAACAGCAGCCATCAGTATGGCCCCAGATGCAGCTGAGGCATTTGGCTGTCTGACAGCGAATAAGTTAAGAGACATGGATGGGGAGCAAAGGAGGATGTGCGAGGAATTAATTCTGCAGCTCCTCAACAAGCGGGGAGGGGACAAATTTCCTCAAAAACAAATATTTCAGATTTAGATGCCCCACCACCTCTACAGCCACCACAGCTCCCACAGTTCCTGATTTTGCTCTTCACAGAATTGAGGTCTGCCCTGAGGTACAAAGGCTTCCCCATTCCCATAGTTTCTCCATCACTGCCTTCCTTGTGATTTTTATAGGATCTTCTTGTGATCCCTATTAAATAATAAAAAAAATGAATTTGAAAAATACTTGGCTATGTGTTTTACTTAAAATGACAGCTTGGGAGTAGGCAGATACATTTAAAAAATACAATGTAAAATTAACAAGGGACACCAACATAGTTGTATCTTTGATCTGAAATATCAAACAAATAGTGTAGCGCTGAACGAATGTGACTTGGTAAAAGGAAAAAACAAAAAAGCCACCTTAAATAAGTGAAGGTTAAAATGAAATGAATCAAAATAACCTGTAAACGAATACAGATGTATGTGACATAAAAATATACAAAGTGATATGGAATGATTGTAATGAACTACAATAATCCAATGGCCAAATGTCCACATGTATAGTATCCAATAGATCAGGGATGTCCAAACTACGGCCCTCCAGCTGTTGCTGAACTACACTTCCCATGAGGCATTGTAAAACTCTGACATTCAACATACAACCAAACCAATCCAAAAAAATTGGTAGTAATTAGAGGGTAATCATCGGTGCTCAAACATAAGGGAAAAAAAGGAAGCTCCACATGGTGCAGGTCAACCAAAATTGGTTTATTGGAGATAAAAATACCATACAATGAATTGTAGGATATGAGATAAAAGTGATCACAAAAAATATTATAAAAGCAATATGGGAAGCAGGAGGTGCTGGACCGACGCGTTTTGACTAGTCTTCAGCTGCGGCATATCCTGACCTCCCCACATTGCTACTAAATATATAAACTATACATCAATTACATATTTGTATAGGTCCGCCTCCCATCATGGCAGAACTGGAAGTGAGTTCGACAACGTGCGTCTTAAACCTCACCTTAATTCAATATTAAAAAAAATTACAGTACTCATTCCCCAAAAAATTCCAGTACCGCTGAATCAGAATGTAAGTGTCCCATACAATCAATTGTTATATTGCTATTATGACTTTGTGTGTGAGCAGCTTATTATTATTTGTATATTTTTTTCTTTCACGTTCACTTTGGGTTTAGCGCAGTATTTTCACCCCCTTTCTTACACGTCTTTGATCTGAAAAACTATGGGATAATGGTGTTGTGGTAACTTGACCCCCCCCAAAAAAAAAAATCTTCTTGATATTACTAGAAAAAAAAAACCCTTTTTAAATACGTTTGGCAGAACTCCGTCAGTATCACCAGCAAAGCAGCTTCATTACTATAAAGAAGAAGAGAATGTGCACTGCATTTCTAGATTTCATAATTTGCAGCATCACAAATGTGATTTCTCCATTATGAACGCTAGTTTTACAAGACCGACTGTTTCCGGCTCGTCCTTGCTTCTGAGCATGCGTGTTTGTACTTTGGACTTTTGTCCGAATGACTTGTGTACACACGCTCGGCAAATCCGACAACAGACATCTGTCTGCGGAAAATCCGACAACAATTGTCCGATGGAGCATACAAACAGTTGGATTTTCCGCCAACAGCCTGTCATCACACAATTCCCGTCGGAAAATCTGATCGTGTGTACGAGGCTTTAGCCTACACCTGTTTTCCAATATTTAATACAATTTCCAATTTGGGTGTAAAAAATATATCCTACTTGGAAGTCTGTATCTCTTCAGTGTATGAATATCCAATCTTGATTCATTAACCAATTAATTGGTTTGTTTTTCTGCTCTGGGACAAGTTTTTTTTTGTTTTTGTTTTGTTTTGTCCTGTATTTAAAATTGACACATGCTCAGATTGCTTTAGATACATTTTGATTAAATAAAGCAAAAATATTTAATGGACCTAAAAGTATTTTTTGTGCTTGTAGGGTGTTAACATACTTAAACAAATCGTAATCTGCATAGTAAAGCAACAGGTCAGAATCCAGCTCATAAGTAAACATAAAGCTGGTTGACATGACTTACTGCACTTTTTCGTTTTTGCTAATGGTACTGTTTTATGAAATACACCAAGCCTTCCTTTTTAGTGTAGGTCCATCCTGGAACTCCCTTCATCTAAGCTGAAATATATTTGTTATTTCACATATACTGCATATATAGTAACAGTGGCGGTAAAGTCTCATTTATATTGCCATCACAATTGTTATGCTCTTGATTGGTTTTCACATCTGTGTATGTGTGTGTGTGTTTGTGTATATATAATGTTTTAAATATCTTTCCTATAGGAATCAACAGGAAGCAACTAAGGATCCAGTCATGCTGAATGCTCTGCTCCATGTCTGTAAGACGATGCACGATTCTGTGAAGTGAGATTTTCTGCATTTTACTTTACTGGTTATTTGCTTAAATAGAATGGAACTAGAGATGATAAAAAAAGTTTTGTCTGTGCATACAGTCAAACTGATAGAAAATGGGAATGGGAAGGTGGTTACATGGTCCAACTATTGGTGTTCTGTGATGATCATTTGATTTGAAAACTTCTTATTTTTTTGTAAACATATTGTTAAAGAATAACCCCAGCCAAATTTAAAGGTGTAATGCTAATTTCACACAGCAGTTATATATAAAGTGGGGAGGGAAAGTATTCAGACCCCCTTAAATGTTTCACTCTTAGTTATATTGCAGCCATTTGCTAAAATCATTTAAGTTCATTTTTTTCCTCATTAATGTACACACAGCACCCCATATTGACAGAAAAACACAGAATTGTTGACATTTTTGCACATTTATTAAAAAAGAAAAACTGAAATATCACATGGTCCTAAGTATTCAGACCCTTTCCTCAGTATTTAGTAGAAGCACCCTTTTGATCTAATACAGCCATGAGTCTTTTTGGGAAAAATGCAACAAGTTTTTCACACCTGGATTTGGGGATCCTCTGCCATTCCTCCTTGCAGATCCTCTCCAGTTCTGTCAGGTTGCATGGTAAACGTTGGTGGACAGCCATTTTTAGGTCTCTCCAGAGATGCTCAATTGGGTTTAAGTCAGGGCTCTGGCTGGGCCATTCAAGAACAGTCACGGAGTTGTGAAGCCACTCCTTTGTTATTTTAGCTGTGTGCTTAGGGTCATTGTCATGTTGGAAGATAAACCTTCGGCCCAGTCTGAGGTCCTGAGCACTCTGGGGAAGGTTTTCATCCAGGATATCTCTGTACTTGGCCGCATTCATCTTTCCCTCAATTGCAACCAGTCGTCCTGTCCCTGCAGCTGAAAAACACCCCCACAGCATGATGCTGCCACCACCATGCTTCACTGTTGGGACTGTATTGGACAGGTGATGAGCAGTGCCTGGTTTTCTCTACACATACCGCTTAGAATTAAGGCCAAAAAGTTGGTCTCATCAGACCAGAGAATCTTATTTCTCACCATCTTGGAGTCCTTCAGGTGTTTTTTTTAGCAAACTCCATGCAGGCTTTCATGTGTCTTGCACTGAAGGGAGGCTTCCGTCGGGCCACTCTGCCATAAAGCCCCGACTGGTGGAGGGCTGCAGTGATGGTTGACTTTCTACAACTTTCTCCCATCTCCCGACTGCATCTCTGGAGCTCAGGCACAGTGATCTTTGGGTTCTTCTTTACTTCTCTCACCAAGGCTCTTCTCCCCCGATAGCTCAGTTTGGCCGGACGGCCAGCTCTAGGAAGGGTTCTGGTCATCCCAAACGTCTTCCATTTAAGGATTATGGAGGCCACTGTGCTCTTAAGAACCTTAAGTGCAGCAGGATTTTTTTGTAACCTTGGCCAGATCTGTGCCTTGCCACAATTCTGTCTCTGAGCTCTTTCGGCAGTTCCTTTGACCTAATGATTCTCATTTGCTCTGACATGCACTGTGAGCTGTAAGGTCTTATATAGACAGGTGTGTGGCTTTCCTAATCAAGCCCAATCAGTATAATCAAACACAGCTGGACTCAAATGAAGGTGTAGAACCATCTCAAGGATGATCAGAAGAAATGGACAGCACCTGAGTTAAATATGAGTGTCACAGCAAAGGGTCTAAATACTTAGGACCATGTGATATTTTAGTTTTTCTTTTTTAATAAATCTGCAGAAATGTCAACAATTCTGTGTTTTTCTGTCAATATGGGGTGCTGTGTACATTGAGGAAAAAAATGAACTTAAATGATTTTAGCAAATGGCTGCAATATAACAGAGTGAAAAATTTAAGGGGGTCTGAAAACTTTCCGTCCCCACTGTATATATCAAAGCCTTTAACCTGTCTATGCTGTTAATGTGCATTTTGGGCGCATTGCAGAGACGTCCATAAATGCATGTGTAAAAAAAAAAAAAAGTACTGCAAATCTCCGCTCTCCACCCTCCTATGCAGTATTCAGATTCATGGAATCAACAAGTAATGGCAATGAGTCCAAGACCGCTAGAGACCCTTATGGGTCTAGCAGTGGAAATAAAACTTTTTTTTTTTCTTTTTCATACATCGTGGGACACACAGGCTAATCATTACCTACTGGTTATACTCTGTCTCCAGGTGAATGGACACTAGTAGACCAAAGGTCTTCAGACAGGAAGTGATGACCTATATAACCCCTCCCACACAGGAAGCACTTCAGTTTTTTACCAGTGTCTGCAAGGTGGATGGCATGGTTTGCTTGAGCTCTCTGAGCTCCACGTCTCTAGTCTCACAAACGGTTCTTAAATGAATCAAGGGTTTGACCGATTGGATCCATTTGACACAGGCTTTATATGCTTAGATAAATGGTATGCGAGCCTTGCAAAGAAGACGCAACATCCTGCAAGGTTTTGCCTGTAATGCGGCCTCTGGGTGCTGGACCCTGCGAAGTGGAATCCTGGACACCACTGTGCTAAGGCATTCTTGCAGGGTGCTGTACAGGCCCAAGGGAGTGGACCCTAAACATGAAAAGGGTACCCAGTCCTTGAAGGTCCTCAAGTGCCAGCAACCCGCCATGATGGGTGAAATTTGGGGTCTTAGTTTCTAAGCTGCCCTGCGCCTGGACAGGTAAGTGAAACCCCTTTATTATTGTGGGGTGTCCCAGTGATTGTAACAATCAGTCAAGCTAGCTAGAGGCTGGACGTCTATATGCGGTAACCATACAGGTGAGTTTTTAGCTAACTGTGGGTGTTGGAAAAGTGTACCTTTTTTGCTTGTGTCTGGCTGTTTCTTACCTGTACGATGGTACACCATTTTGCTTTAGTTCACCATGGCGCACGTGCGTTCGCAAGAGTGCTACTGTGTTCAGCAGTTGTTTGGCGGCCATGACGCACGTGCATTTGTAAAAGCGCCGCTGGACTTAGCAGTTGTTTAGTGGCCATGGTGCACGCGGCTTCACCGCACATGCGCAGTAAAGGAGCACAAGGATTTGCGTCATACGCAAATACAGCCTCGCTCGTTCTCCCGGGACCATGCACGCACAGAAAGTTCCAGCGTACACTTAGTGGTGCCTCTCTTCTCTTTTACACTCAGTTGTGACATGACGCTACATGTATATCAAGACATCGCTTGTATATCAAGTCAAAATGTATTTAAAAATTTTGCTGGTCTTGCAAGATGCTCTTAAACCAAGGTTTTAATGTATAAAGGAGATGCAAGTGATTGTCACCAAAACCGGTGACTCGTTCACTTGATATAAAAAGGAACGATTCCAGCCGCAATCTGAGCAGAGATTGATCTGCTAATTCCTGAGGTAAATAGAACTGATTAACTACTCAATTCAACAGCAAAGGGACCTGCCAAGGTCCTAGGATGGTTGTTCGGTAATTGTGCTGAGCACCTCATCCTTCTTCTGTATCTGGGTGCACTTCATGTCGTGGAGAGCTATTGGGTGCCGAAGTTAAAGGAGTGATAATTGCCCATTCTCTCAGCAAGCGAAGCCCTTCATCCATAGTAGAGATCATGAAGCAATAATTTCCCTTCGTTATCTGTAGGTTAGCAGTGTAATTGCACCTATACAGTATGTTGTGATTCCTTAGCGCTTTTGTAACGGTGGCTAGGTTTATCCCGCATTGGAGCATATATTGTGAGAGGTCAGCAAAGAATGAGAGGACTTGCATACACTGGCCAGCTACCAGGTTTCCTTGTGAAAGCCACCAGCTTCTCTTTAGATCTCTACAAGTGTATTGTCAGAAATCAGACCGAGAAGAAGTAAAGTTAAATCACACTTGTTTAATAATAAAAGTAAAAAGAACAAACGTAGTCCAAACATAGCTGAAGTTCAGTAACCGGAACGGATACTCAGCCGAGCCAGAAGTCAGGGATAAAAGTGGTGGAACAGCAAGCAGGATCTGGAGCCAGAAAGGATTTCAGCAAAGCCAGTCTTTATACAGGAATGCATGAAATAGTTTCTTGTGATGTGACCAAGGCGAAGGCAG
Organism: Aquarana catesbeiana; assembly: GCF_042186555.1. NCBI lineage: Eukaryota > Metazoa > Chordata > Amphibia > Anura > Ranidae > Aquarana > Aquarana catesbeiana. The sequence continues at coordinate 198,076,527 of NC_133329.1, read as the reverse complement.
AGCTCCTCTGGACTGGACGGCTTAAGTAGGCAGGACTGACAAGCAGGATCATCAACAGCTGAGTAACTGTGGAGAGAGATGGGAGCTGGCAATTAGCCAACAGCTGAGCGGCCAGCTCAGAGAAGGAAGGGCTGAGCCCAGCCCTGACTGTACCCCCTCCTCGACGACCCCTCCCCCTCGGAGGACCACCAGGCTTGAGGGGAAAACGTCTATGGAAATCACAGAGGACGACAGGGGCATGTGCGTCTGAGGATGAGATCCAAGAGCGTTCCTCCGGACTGTACCCTTTCCAATGCACCAGGTACTGTATGCACCCACGGAACCCACGGGAGTGAACAATGGACTGTACTAAATACTCCTCATGGTTCTTAACCTGTACCGGGTGAGGACGTGGCACCAAGGTGGTAAAGCGGTCGCAGACCAAAGGTTTTATTAAGGAGACATGAAATACGTTTGAAATATGCATATTAGAAGGAAGGTCTAATGCGTAAGCCACTGGGTTAATCCTGTGAAGAATACAGAAAGGCCCAATAAATCGAGGTGCGAACTTCAGTGAGGCAACACAAAGTCGGAGGATGCAAGATGACAGCCAGACCCTGTCCCCAACCTGGTAGGAAGACACAGGCAGGCGTCTGCGGTCAGCATGGAGTCTGTACTTATGGAGATGCTCCTCTAATGCAGGAATACTCTTTGGAACAACCGAGTCAGGCAACATGGAAGGTTGGAAACCATAATTCGCCATAAACGCGGACAATCGGGAAGCAGAATTCAAGGCACTGTTGTGAGCAAACTGCCCACGGTAATCAGTCTGACCTGTTGTTATGATGGTCAGAAATATAGCAACGTAGGCAACTTTTTAAGTGGAATACAATGACACATCATAGAGAACCGGTCAACCACCATAAGGATAACAGTGTTTCCTTGGGAGTTGGGTAACTCCACAATGAAATCCATAGACAGGTGGGTCCAGAGCCTCTCTCCATTGGGTATGGGTTGTAGGAGGCCCACTGGAAGGTGTCGTGGAGACTTACTCTGAGCACACATGGAACAGGCAGCTACAAAGTCAGTTACATCAGTACGTAGACTAGGCCACCAGAATTGTTGGGAAATGGCCCAAAGGAGTTGATTCTTCCCAGGGTGGCCAGCTGCCTTGGGCGAATAGTAAGTCTGGAGCACAGCAGTACGGAGACTCTCTGGGACAAAGCAGCAGTCACAAGGTTTCTCAGGAGGAGCATGGACCTGAGCAGCAAGAATTTTGTCACCCAAAGGAGAAGTGAGACTGGTGCGAACCGTAGCCAGAATACGATCAGGAGGAATCACAGGAACTGGAACCGACTCCAATATGGAAGTGGAGGAAAATTGTCGTGACAAGGCATCAGCCCTTACTTTCTTAGTACCGGGTAAGAATGAGACAATGTAATTGAAACTTGACAAGAAAAGAGCCCATTGCGCATTTCTAGGAGAGAGGCGTTTAGCCTCAGACAAGAATATGAGATTCTTATGGTCAGTAAGAATGAGAACCAGCACAGTGGTACCTTCGAGGAGATTTCTCCATTCTTTCAGGGCTAAAATGATCGCCAACAGCTCTCTGTCACCAATCTCATAATTGCACTCCGCAGGTGACAATTTCTTGGAAAAGTAGCCACAAGGATGCATAGCGCTCTGAGGTAGGACTTTGAGACAGGAGGGCGCCAACACCAGTCTCAGAAGCATCAACCTCGAGGATAAAAGGTAATGTAGGATCAGGATGTGCCAACACAGGAGCAGAAGCAAAGGCAGCCTTGAGACTCTCAAAGACCTTAATGGACTCCGGAGACAAACTCTGTGGGTTACCTTCCTTTCTGGTCATATCAGTCAGGGGCTTGACTAGAGATGAGAAGTTACGAATAAACTTCCAATAATAGTTGGCAAAGCCCAGGAAACGCTATAGAGGTTGTAAACCCACAGGTCAGGGCAACTGTAGGACTGCCGAAAGTTTCTCTGGGTCCATCGAAAAACCAGCAGTGGAAATGACATAGCGCAGGAATTTAACCTGTTCATGATGGAACTCGCACTTCTCCAGTTTACAATAGAAATTGTTCTCTCTTACTTTCTGAAGCACACGACAGACATCTGTGTGGTGGCTCTCCAGGGACTTGGAAAATATGAGGATATCATTGAGATAAACCACCACACATAACTGCAACAAATCTCGGAGGACATTGTTAATAAATTCCTTGAAAACTGCCAGGGCATTACAAAGGCCAAAAGGCATTACGAGGTACTCATAATGGCCTGTTCTGGTATTAAACGCAGTTTTCCACTCGTCGCCCTCCTTAAGCCTCACAAGATTGTATGCCCCTCTCAAATCAAGCTTTGTGAAAATTGCTGCTCCCTTGAGGCGGTCAAATAACTCTGCAATCAACGAAATCAGATAGACATTCTTAATCATGAAATGATTGAGCCCCTATAATCAATACAAGGTCTAAGTTCACCACTCTTCTTCTTCACAAGGACGAAACCGGCACCAGCAGGAGATGAGGATTTGCCGATGAAACCTCGAGAAAGTGCGTCTGCAACATACTCCTCCATGGCCTTATCCTTCAAGACCCACAAAGTGTAAAGCCGGCCACGAGGGGGTATGGCACCAGGCTGAAGGTCAATTGCGCAATCATACGATCGGTGTGGAGGCAGACTACGGGCTTTACTTTTGTCAAAGACATCGCTAAAATTGTGGCAGGGAGGAGAGTGAAGAGGTGCACAGGACCTTGGCTACCTTCTGGAAGCATGTCTCTCTGCATTGTGGTGACCAGGAGAGAACCTCAGCACGGAGCCAATCAAGAGGGGTTGTGCCTCTGTAATCAAGGATAACCAATAACCAGTGAAAACTTAGGTGAGGAAATAACTTGGAATTGGATTATCTCATGGTGAAGAGCCCTTACGGTCATGGACAACAGAATCGTCTCATGCGTTACTTGGGCAGGCTGTAGAGGTCTCCTGTCAAGAGCCTCAATGGCAAGTGGAGTGTCACACGGCTGCAGCAGAATTGAGTGCTTCGATACAAAGGCAGCATCAATGAACAGGCCTACAGCCCCAGAGTCGATTAGAGCCTGTATCTTGACGGACGACTCAGCCCAAGAAAGGGTGACCAAAACCAGGGCTTATCCTTCTGGATAACTGGGGATTAAACAACGCCACCTTAAGGTCTGTCCGTGACAGGACCTCAAGGTTCAGGCATTCCCTGAATGGGTAGGACAGGACTTCAAAAAGTGACCTGCCTGGCCACAATAAAGGCACAATCTCTCCCTCCTCCTAATGGCTCTCTCATCTGCAGAGAGATGCGTGAAACCCAAGTGCATAGGTTTACCTGCACTGCCGACTCGGTACCAGGAGGCATGGGAGGTGAGGGAGGCACAGCAGGGACTGCAAAGCTCGGAGACAAATGTACAGGAGGCTTCCGCAAGCGCTCCTTAAAAGAGAGTCTCTCTGAGTCTGGAGTCAATGAGGATGGCAAACGTGATCAACTTCTCCAGCTCAGTGGGTATATCTCGGGCTGCTATCTCATCCTTGATGGTATCCGAGAGACCATGAAAAAAAGCAGCCATGAGGACCTCTCATTGTTCCACGCAATCTCTGCTGCCAGAATACGGAATTCAATGGCGTAGTCGGCAACAGTTCTCGTACTCTGATGGACATGAGGCACTTGGCAGCAGAAGCAGAGGGTGCGGGAACGTCAAATACCCTTTTAAACAAAGCTACAAACTCAGGGTAACGCAAGACAACAGGTTTTTAGCATCTCCCATAGAGGGTTTGGCCAGGCCAAGGCTCTCTCAGAAAGCAAAGATATCACAAAACCTACTTTGCTTTTGTCCATGGGAAACGCCTGGGGCAGCATCTCAAAGTATATCTCAACCTGGTTGAGAAACCCTCTGCATTGGACTGGATCTCCCCCAAATCGCTGGGGAAGTGGAGCGGAACCAGACATACCTCTAATAGAAGTAATACTCGAGGCGGGTGCCTGCACAGAGTCTGGAGCAGCAACAGGGTCGGCCTGCAACAAGTTGTATCAGGCCAGAGTGGGAGATTCCAGGTGAGTTGTGCGACTCAGGAGCATTTGTAACGCCATGTCGAACTGATCCATGCGGTGATCCAGTTCATCCAATCTGGAAAAAATATTACCAACAAGTGGATTGACTGCATCTTCTGAATTTATGGCCTTCACCTACAGTCAGAAGCCATGAAATCAGACCGAGATAGAAGTTCAGTAGCTAAAGTTCAGTAACCGGAACAGATACTCAGCCAAGCCAGAAGTCAGGGATAAAAGTAGTGGAACAGCAAGCAGGATCTGGAGCCAGAAGGGATGTCAGCAAAGCCAGTCATTAAATAGGAATGCTGGAGATAGTTTCTTGTGATGTGACCAAGGCGAAGGCAGTGCTCCTCTGGACTGGAGGGTTTAAGTAGGCAGGACTGACGAGCAGGGTCATCAACAGCTGAGTAACTGTGGGGCGAGATGGGAGCTGGCAATTAGCCAACAGTTGAGCGGCCAGCTCAGAGAAGGGCTGAGCCCAGCCCTGACATGTATTTGTGCTATAGTATCTCTCTGGATTCTGTCTATAGCAGGCTCCTCAAGGGGGAAGTCCGGGAGAGCCTCCTGGAGTATTTTAGTGAAATAAGCTTATAGATCACTATTTTTGATGGATTCAGGGACTTCTCTGATTTTGACGTTATTGAATCTGGACCTGTCCTCTAGGTCCATCAATTTGGATTTTATCCAGTCAAAATTGTCTTGCATATCATTGTGGCCTTGTACCAACTCCTTGATGATACTAGCATGTCCATTACAGTGGTGTCCATGATTGGCTGGTTGGTTGTTGGGAAGGCCAGGATGGAGTCATGCAATTCTCTTGTGTCATCCATGGACAGAGTGGATACATGTAGATCTGTTGGGGTGTCAGGTTTGTGGGATATCCTGGGCTTAGATTTAGCAGGGCTTGTGGAGGTGGATGAGGCCCTGGAGTTGCTGTGGTGGTTGTGTGAGTGCTTGAGATGTGATCCCTTGTTAACTGGGCCTGTCTACCGTCTCTCCTTCATGTGGCCTCGTGAAGAAGCGGGGAGAAGAAGTCCGGCATCCAACCTGGTTTCCTCTGCTCTTTTCGTCGCTTTGACATGTTCCCTCAATAGTGCCCGCAGCTCTGGCTCCCAAAATTGGTGCTCCTCGGTGCTCTGGGATGCTTTATTTTGCCCCGGCAGTCGTCTCTTCGGCAGAGCTCGCGGTCTAAGTGGCCATACTCGTGTGCTGGCCACACCCCCGCATTAATAAGTAATCACCACTGGGTTTTTTATTTTTTTTAAAAAACATGTTTTTCTTAGGCTCTGTTATACATTTTTGCAAATAATCTCTCTTCATAAATATAGGCCAAAATGTATTTTGCTACATTTATCAATAAAATGATCTTGCGCTGCCAGGTGACAAATGAAGATCCTAGAGGTGCCGCAAAAACCCCAATGTGTTCCAACACCTCAATAAACAATAAAAAAAAAATTTTAAAAATCATGCACTGCTCAATAAAGCTAAATATAAATTTAAATAAGTGAAGCAATAAACACCCTATAGGGGTGCCAACCCCCTGGTAGGAATTAACAATGAGCAAAAACTAAACACAAATGATGAATACAGAAAACAATAGAATGAATAGCAAAAGTGTATGTGAATACAAATAATATGATGTAAATAATCAAAAAGCTAAGGTGATGGGCCTGCTACAGTGCCTTTTAAAAATATATGTATATATGCAATTTTATGTGATAGACCAGGCATCACTAAATGGCGGACTGCGGGCCAAATGCTGACCGACTCACTGTCCTATGCAGCCCGACGCGGTACCTCCATTTAGCAGCATTTTCTTCCCCCTGCAGTCTCTGTAATCCTCTCAGAGCCGACAGAGGGAGGCAGGACAGTTCTGGATGGAGGGAGGAGCTGCCAGAGGTTAACAAGCAGGTGATTGGCTGCTAGGATGAAGGGTGGTCTTAGCAACCAATCACCATCTTGCAACACCTGCCCCCCATCCGAGACATGCTGTGCCTCCCTTCGATTTTTGGTCTGTGCAAGGTAAGTGAGGGAGGGGCCGAAGTTACAGGGAATGAGGACACTAATATGAAAAGCTGAGGAGGAGGAAAGTGTGTGCTGACTCGCTAAGGACATTGAAGTGTAGTTGTTGAAGGCTGTGATGTGGTGGGCTGAGGACATCAGGGTGGGGGAGGCTGAGCGGACTGTGATGTATGGGGGAGATGTGAACATTACGTTGGGGGGGCTGTGGACATTACAGTGAGGGGGCTGCGGACAATACAGTGGGGGGAGCTGTGGACATTACAGTGGGGGGGGCTGTGAACATTACAGTGGGGGGGGGGCTGTGGACATTACAGTGGGGGGGCTGTGGACATTACAGTGGGGGGGCTGTGGACATTACAGTGGGGGGGGGCTGTGGACATTACAGTGGGGGGGGCTGTGGACATTACAGTGGGAGGGGCTGTGGACAATACAGTAGGGAGGAGGGGGCTGCGGACATTACAGTGGGGGGAGCTGTGGACATTACAGTGGGGGGCTGTGGACATTACAGTGGGGGGCTGTGGACATTACAGTGGGAGGAGCTGCGGACATTACAGTGGGGGAGCTGCGGACATTACAGTGGGGGAGCTGCGGACATTACAGTGGGGGAGAGGGGGCTGCAGACATTACAGTGGGGGGAGCTGCAGACATTACAGTGGGGGTCTGCGGAAATTACAGTGGGGAAGCTGTGGACAGTACAGTGGGGAAGCTGTGGACAGTACAGTGGGGAAGCTGTGGACAGTACAGTGGGGAAGCTGTGGACAGTACAGTGGGGGAGCTGTGGACTTTACAGTGGGAGAGCTATGGACAATACAGTGGGGAGCTGTGGACATTACGGTGAAGGGAGCTGTGGACAATAAAGTGGGAGGCTGAGAACATTAAATTGGGGGAGACTAAGGACTGTGATGTGAGGGACCTGAGAAATGTAATGTGGGGGCAATGAGGACAGTAATGTGAATGGGCTAAACATAATAATGTGGGTTGGCTGAGGACTGTAATGTGGGGGGATAATGTAAATAGGGGCAAAGGACAGTACTGTAGGGGGGGGGGTTGGTGTCAAGGAAGTGTGAGAACATTACTGTGGAGGGGGGGTGATATAAAGGAGGACCTGAGGACACTCGTCAAGAGGGAGAGGACTCTGATGTGCACTGGGGATTGAGGATGTTGATGTAAGAATGGGTTCAGATCTGTACATGTGCATTAGGTGCACACGTCGTGGGTAGGTCAGCCCATTTTAATGGCCTTGACTACCCGCAAGAAACACAGAGAAAGACGTCTTTGACATTTTTTTCAAAAATAGTGCCGCAGCAACATGCGGTTTGGCACATGTAAAAAAAGTGCCACGGGTAGTAACATGATGTTCAGACCTCTGCTGGAAATTTTTTTTTGCTGACCGGACCTCAGTAAATTTTAATTCATTACCCCTGTGATAGACCAAAAAAAGTAGCTCATAATTGTGAAGTGGAAGGAAACTGATAAATGGTTTTCAAAATGTTGTACAAATATCTGAAAAGTGTGGCGTATATTTTGTGTTCAGCCCCCTTTGAGCCAATACTTTGTAGAACCACCTTTTGCTACAATTACAGCTGCAAGTCTTTTTGGGTATGTCTCTAACAGGTTTGCACATCTAGAGAGTGAAATATTTGCCCATTCTTCTTTGCAAAATAGCATAAGCTCTGTCAGATTAGATGGAGAGCATCCGTGAACAGCAATTTTCAAGTCTTGCCACAGATTCTCAATTCGATTTAGGTCCGGACTTTGACTGGGCCATTCTAACACATGAATATGCTTTGATCTAAACCATTCCATTGTAGCTCTGGCTTTATGTTTAGGGTTATTGCCCTGCTGAAAGGTGAACTTCCGCCCCAGTCTCGAGTCTTTTGCAGACTAACAGGTTTTCTTCTAAGATTGCCCTGTATTTGGCTCCATCCAGCTTCCCATCAACTCTGACTAGCTTCCCTGTCCCTGCTGAAGAAAAGCATCCCCACAACATGATGCTGCCACCACCATGTTTCACGGTGGGGGTGGTGTGTTCAGGGTGATGTGCAGTGTTAGTTTTCCACCACACATACAATTTTGCTTTTAGGCCAAAAAGTTCTATTTTAGTCTCATCTGACCAGAGCACCTTCTTCCACGTGTTTGCTGTGTCCCCCACATGGCTTCTCGCAAACTGCAAATGGGCAAATGGTTTTCTTTCAACAATGGCTTTCTTCATACCACTCTTCCATAAAGGCCACATTTGTGGAGTGCACGACTAATAGTTGTCCCGTTGACAGATTCTCCTACCTGAGCTGTGGATCTCTGCAGCTCCTTCAGAGTTACCATGGGCCTCTTGGCTGCTTCTCTGATTAATGCTCTCCTTGCCCGGCTTGTCAGTTTAGGTGGACAGCCATGTCTTGGTACTTTTGCATTTGTGCCATACTCTTCTCATTTTCAGATGAACAGTGCTCCGTGAGATGCTCAAAGCTTGGGATATTTTTTTTTTAATAACCTAACCCTGCTTTAAACTTCTCCACAACTTTATCCCTGACCTGTCTAGTGTGCTCCTTGGCCTTCATGATGCTGTTAGTTCACTAAGGTTCTCTAACAAACCTCTGAGGGCTTCACAGAACAGCTGCATTTATATTGAGATTATATGCAGGTTGACTTTATTTAGTAATTAAGTGACTTTTTAAGGCAATTGGTTCTGACATTATACTTTATAGATAAGCAACCCCTATCCTCATATTGATTAGTGGTTCCAAATTAATAATTACTGCAGTAGAGAACAGACACAAAAGATACACTCTGCATCTTTCCAAATAACAGTTCTGCTGGTATTATGACACAATTGAAGGTTTCTATACACATGATTATGTAGGTATCACATTAATATTACAATTGTAGTTGTATGGTAACAAAGGGTGTTACATAGGCAGACTATTTCTAATCAGGACTCGAAAGAATGCAAACATGTACTGAAAACATTATTAGTGCCATGTGCACAGTGAGGGCGTTGTGCAATACATACAAAATAGAATACAATTATATACAGAACTTACAAATTTCCTTTACAGTCGCCTCTCTTTTTATCAATATTTTGATCACTAACCATACCTGCTATCACCTTTAACCTGGAACCTCCACATGCTTAGGTGGAGGTGGACCTGGCCAAAGAGGTAAAACTCTATTGTGGAGAATATAATAGCTGATCATTTTTTTCATTACAAAATTACTTTTCATTGTGAAAAACGATTGATAACACATATTTACAGAGTACTGGCTGTACACTCCTGGGGCCAGAATGGCCATCTAGCTAAATTTTGGGCATGCTGACTTAGCAGCATATGTAAACACAGATAATTCTACATAAAATGGAAGACGTACAAAAGACAAATATGACTTCAACATGGCTAAACTACTTTTCAAAACACTATATATATATATATATATATATATATATATATATATATATATATATATATATATATACACAGTATCTCACAAAAGTGAGTACACCCCTCACATATATAACAGTGTAAATTTGCTGTCCCCTCAAAATAACTCAATACACAGCCATTAATGTCTAAACCGCTGGCAACAAAAGTGATTACACCCCTAAGTGACAATGTCCAAATTGGGCCCAAAGGGTCAATATTTTGTGTGGCCACCATTATTTTCCAGAACTGCCTTAACCCTCTTGGGCATGGAGTTCACCAGAGCTTCACTGGTTGCTACTGGAGTCCTCTAATACTCCTCCATGACGACCTCATGGAGCTGGTGGATGTTAGATGTTGCGCTCCTCCACCTTCCATTTTTGAGGATGCCCCACAGATGCTCAATAGGGTTTAGGTGTGGAATCATGCTTGGCCAGTCCATCACCTTTACCCTCAGCTTCTTTAGCAAGGCAGTGGTCATCTTGGAGATGTGTTTGGGGTCATTATCATGTTGGAATACTGCCCTGCGGCCCAGTCTCCGAAGGGAGGGGATCATTCTCTGCTTCAGTATGTCACAGTACATTTTGGCATTCATGGTTTCCTCAATGAACTGTAGCTCCCCAGTGCTGACAGCACTCATGCAGCCCCAGACCACGACACTCCCACCACCATGCATGACTGCAAGGCACACTTGTCTTTGTACTCCTCACCTGGTTGCCGCCACACACGCTTGACACCATCTGAACCAAATAAATGTATTTTGGTCTCATCAGACCACAGGATATGGTTCCAGAAATCCATGTTCTTAGTCTGCTTGTCTTCAGCAAACTGTTTTCAGGCTTTCTTGTGCATCATCTTTAGAAGAGCCTTCATTCTGGGACAACAGCCATGCAGACCAATTTGGTGCAGTGTGTGGTGTATGGTCTGAGCACTGAAAGGCGGACCCCTTCAACCTCTGCAGCAGTGCTGGCAGCACTCATACGTCTATTTCCCAAAGACAACCTCTGGATATGACGCTGGGCACGTGCACTCAACTTCTTTGGTCGACTATGGCAAGGCCTGTTCTGAGTGGAACCTGTCCTGTTAAACCGCTGTATGGTGTTGGCCACCATGCTGCAGCTCAGTTTCAAGGTCTTGGCAATCTTCTTATAGCCTAGGCCATCTTTATGTAGAGCAACAATATTTTTTTTCAGATCCTCAGAGTTCTTTGCCATGAGGTTCCATGTTGAACTTGCAGTGCCCAGTATGAGAGAGTGAGAGCGATAACACTAAATTTAAAACACCTGCTCCCTTTTCACACCTGTAACACTAATAAGTCACATGACATTGAGGAGGGAAAATGGCTAATAAGGTCCAATTTGGTCATTTTCAGTTAGGGGTGTACTCACTTTTGTTGATAGTGGTTTAGACATTAATGTCTGTGTGTTGAGTTATTTTGAGTGTCTTGAAATTCAAGTGTGTCTTGCCTACAGTCAAGCATGGTGGTGGAAGTGTCCTGGTCTGGGGCTGCATGAGTGCTGCCAGCACTGGGGAGTTACAGTTCATTGAGAGAACCATGAATGTCAACATGTACTGTGACATATTGAAGCAGATCATGATCCCCTCCCTTCTTTGACTGGGCCGCAGGGCAGTATTCCAACATAACGACCCTAAACACACCTTTAAGACGACCGTTGCCTTGCTAAAGAAGCTGAGGGTAAAGATCATGGACTGGCCAAGCATGTCTCCAGACCTAAACCCTATTGAGCATCCGTGGGACATCCTCAAACAGAAGGCGGAGGAGCGCAAGGTCTCCAACATCCACAAGCTCCATGATGTCATCAAGGAAAAGTGGAAAAGGACTCCAGTGGCAACCTGTGAAGCTCTGGTGAACTCCATGCCCAAGAGGGTTAAGGCAGTGTTGGAAAATAATGGTGGCCACAAAAAAAATTGACACGTTGGGCCCAATTTGGACATTTTCACATTTCACTTAGGGGTGTACTCACTTTTGTTGCCAGCGGTTTAGACATTAATGGCTGTGTGTTGAGTTATTTTGAGGGGACAGCAAATTTACACTGTTATACAAGCTGTACACTCACTCCTTTACATTGTAGCAAAGTGTAATTTCTTCAGTGTTGTCACATGAAAAGATTAAATAAAATAGTTACAAAAATGTGAGGGGTGTACTCACTTTTGTGAGATAATGTGTGTGTATATATGTGTGTATATATATATATAGAGAGAGAGATAGATATCCCTTACAATTAAAGTATTTGAATAAATAGTACCCTAGACTGTGATTCCAAGAGGGAAACAAATCAAACACAGAGATTTCTTTAATTTAGTCATTTTTGCAGTGTCTGGTGTGGATCCAGGTGACTTTTCCTTCAAGTTTTGCAAAACTGTACATGAAATAGATGCTGTATTGTCTCCAAACATATACTTATAAATAAATGTCTCTTAACAATCCACAATTCACCTGGCTTTAGTTTTAGATCCTTCCAAACTTTTAGGATCTGGAATTGGGGACAAAACACATAAATGAGTTTGTCAAAAACCTTAAAAGATCAGCAACATTCTCTGTGAGATCCGAATGGAGGACTTCAGCTGCTGAGACAAAATATATGCAAGTAACACACTCTCAAAATCTCATAGGGAGAGAGTCCCAAAAACCCCTTAGGGGCTTGATAAAATATAAGAAAACATTCAGGCACAAGTTTTTTTCTAGTTTCTTACTCTACTTTTTCTGCTACATTGTAGACAGTTGGGGGGTGTAAAAATGAAACCTCAAAACTTCTAGTAAGGCCTCTCCTATAAAAATTATTTCCTCTGTTACCCTCTGAAGATCCTAGCACTCTGTACTTACAAACTACTTCTGATAACACTTTTGACTGTGGCCTTTGCAGTAGCATTTGCCACTGGACATCCAGGAAACATACTTGTAAGATCCTGACTTGAGCATCTGGATATATCTTTTTGTAATCTCTGGAAGGGATGTTCAGCCTTTGGTAACACCTTAAATCAAGAAGTGTTGTGTTATAAAAACAACTGTGGTGAACCCTGGCTCTATCCCATGCTCATTTACTAACTGCTTGTGACTCATGACACGGTCCATTTGTCAATAGGGATGGATTTTATGTTCGGGACGAACATGAGTTTGACTCAAACATTGGCTGTTCGCCGAATAGCGAACAACTTGGGTGTTCGCGGCAAATTTGAAAGCCGCAAACACCCTTTAAAAGTCTATGGGAGAAATCAAAAGTGCTAATTTTAAAGGTTAATATGCAAGTTATTGTCACAAAAAAGTGTTTGGGGACCTGGGCCCTGCCTCAGGGGACATGTATCAATGCAAAAAAAGTTTTAAAAACTGCCGATTTTTCGGGATCAGTGATTTTTAAAAACAAAATGGCTTGGGGGTCCCCCTCAAAATACATACCAGACCCTTCTGGGTCGTCTTCTTCTGGTAAAAAAACAACACACACCGTGGCAGAAGTCCTTTATTAAAAAAATAAAACTGTCCCACGTAGTCCATTCACTTCCGCCGACGGACCGAAAAAAAAAATAAAGAAGATCTGCCTCCATGGGAGGCACACGCCATATGACGCATCCCCGCAGGTGACAGCTCTTTTAAAACTGTGGGTGGGGCCACGCGGTGTCGTCGCCGGGTGACCCCTCCCCCCTCTGACGCACGGGGATATCCCTATGGCTTCCCCTGTAGTGCCAGAGGGGGGCGGGGCCACCCAGTCCGCCCCCCTCTGACGCACGGGGACATCCCTCTGGCTTTCCCATAGCGCCGTGGAGGCAGATCTTCCTTATTTTTCTTTTTTCGGTCCATTGGCGGAGATGAATGGACTACGTGGGACAGTTTTTTTTTTTTGTTTTTTTTTATTAAGGACTTCTCCCACGGTGTGTGTTTTTTTTTTTTTTTTTTTACCATTTTCACACGTTTTTTGTGAAATGGTACGGCAATGTACCCATTACCATTTCAAACGGGAGGGCCAGGATCTGGGGGTCCCCTTGTTAAAGGGGGCTTCGAGATTCCGATAAGCCCCCCACCCGCAGACCCCCACAACCTCTGGGCAAAGGTTGTGGGGATGAGGCCCTTCTCCCAATCAACATGGGGACAAGGTGCTTTGGGGGGGCTACCCCAAAGCACCCTCCCATTGTTGAGGGCATGTGGCCTGGTACGGTTCAGGAGGGGGGGCCGCTCTCTCGCCCCCCTTCTTTTCCTGTGGCCTGCCAGGTTGCGTGCCCGGATAAGGGACTGGTATGGATTTTTGGCTCGGGGTTCCCCTTAAAATACATACCAGACCTTAAGGGTTCGGGGTTCCTCTGTGGGGGAATACCATGCCATTTTTATCAATGAACCTTTATGTATATTGCCGGACCGACAATTCATTATAGCCGCGAGTAGTTTTAAATGACTTTTTTTTTTCCTTTAGAAATGTCATTTTGCTGTCAGACTGTTCTAAACACGGGAAACATGCGCCACTTTACAGGCATACTATAGACACCCCCCAGGTACGAAATTTAAAGGAATATTATACTTTTATTGTTTCACTTTAAGCATTATTAAAATCACTGCTCCTGAAAAAACTGACATTTATAAAACTTTTTTTTTGCATTGATACATGTCCCCTGGTTCAGGACCCAGGTCCCCAAACACTTTTTAAGACAATACCATGCATATAAGCCTTTAAAATTAGCACTTTTGATTTTTCATGTTTGTGTCCCATAGACTTTAACGGTGTTCGAACAAATTTGTGCCTGTTCTGGTGCAAACCGAACGGGGGGTGTTCGGCCCATCCCTATTTTTTAAGCTGGAGGGAAAAGAATGGCTAGCAGACCTAAAAGATCGCATTTTTCCAAAGTCCTATTTCATAAGAAGTTGCTCCCTGTGGACCACTTGTTCTCGTTCTGGGGTCATTAAAGTTGAATTATTAATCCCAGCTATACTGGGCCAGAACTAGGGTCAAATCTGTCAGTTGCACAGACCCAGCAAGTGTCCGGGGCTCTAATGCAGCATTCTTAGTCACCTGGTCTGCTTCCATGTGTGAGTTTTGTTTTTTTTTTATTATTTTATTTTCAAAGAGTGCATTTAACAGTCAAAAACAGACAGCAGAGATACAGGTTAATAGCACTAACATAAGGAACAGAAAGGGTCGTATAAGGTATTCACAATATCTGATCAAAACAGCCCATGACTGCATAGATACTATGGGGACAGGATACATACAGAGGGGGAGAGAGGGTGATAGGTAAGGCAACTCTCAGGATGAGAGGGAGGTAAAGTACAGGGGTGGGTGAAGGGGAGGGGGAAGATAAAGGGGAGTATAGAAATAAAGGAGTAGGAAGGTGAGGCAGAGTAGTGTAGTGCATAGTAGCGCCCCCCGACAAGGAAGCAAAGCAGACCCAATGAATCAATCAGACTGTGCAACCTCACGGAGGTAGTCGTCCGTATATATAAAGTGTTGCCAAGGTCTCCAGATCTCCCGAAAGGCCTCCTCCCTGTTGTGCAAGGTGGCGGTGAGATCTTCCATATCTCTCAAGTTGTTCACTTTAGAAAACCACAGGGATTTCGACGGTGGATTCTCCGATCTCCAGCAGAGGGGGATGCAAGCCTTGGCAGCATTTAACAGCTGGATGGTGACGGAGGCTATGTATTTCTTGATGGGTCACTGTGTAAGGTGAAGTAGACAGGCCGCGGGGTTCCCCTCCAGATAAACGTTAGTCAGATGCTTGATCGTGTGGGTCACCTCGAGCCAAAAGGGTTCGCGTTTGGGACAGTCCCAGAAAATAGTAGT
Organism: Aquarana catesbeiana; assembly: GCF_042186555.1. Lineage (NCBI taxonomy): Eukaryota > Metazoa > Chordata > Amphibia > Anura > Ranidae > Aquarana > Aquarana catesbeiana. The sequence continues at coordinate 198,061,243 of NC_133329.1, read as the reverse complement.
GGGTACCCTATACCAACAGGTCATGATTTTGTAACAAATCTCTTGGACCTTCATGACTATAGAGGACTTCTGGGCGAAGTGGAGAATCTTCTCCCTCTGAGAACCAGTAAAGCGGGTGCCAAGGTCCATCTCCCACTTGGCGAGGAACAGGGGGATGTATCCTTCCGCGGGTCGAGTCAGGGGGGAGTAGATTAGCGATAGACTGTGGCGAACCGGCTCCCCACGGTGACAGATGCGTTCTAGTTCAGTATGCTGACGGGAAATGCCCGGCGACCGCAGGCATCTGCGCAGGCCGCTCCAAAAGTCCAGAGGGGGGTCCGTAGCAGACACCCCAGCTGCAGAGGAGAGTTGACCATCAGGCCCCAAAAAGTCACACAGGCAAGGCCGATTAATCATGGCCAGCCACTTGAAATGGGCATTCTGGAGACCAGGTGTGAATTCTGGATTTCCCAGAATCGGTACCATCGGACAGGGAAGACCGAGACCGAGGAGTGCCTGAAGGGATCTCTGACTATCGATAATGTGCTCCCTAGTGTAGGGTGTTCAACAAGGTCCCTCGGCAAAGGTGTGTTGATCTAGGGCTTGCTTTTAGCCATGTCTCTGGAATCCTCAATTTCCATGGCCACCCAATGCTTTGCCTCTGCATGGCAATGCCAGTCCACTAACTTGTTGCGGTGAGCCCCTCTATAATAGGATTTCAGATCCAGGAGGCCAACCCCACCCCTATGTTTCGCGAGATGGAGAAGTTGAAGCCTGATGCGTGGTTTACGGTAAGACCAATCCGTTTGAAAAATATCGGGGGAGGCGAAAATTGGAAGTGCCTGCAGCAGATCTAAAACCCTCAACAACAGGGTCATCTTGAGGGCATTGCAACGACCAAACCATGTCAACGTGAGATAGTCCCACTGGTGGAGGTTTGCCTTAAGGCGGAGAAGTAGGGGGGGCGAAATTCGCCGAATACAGATCCAAAGGGTCAGAGGTAACGTCAACTCCCAGATAACGGATAAGGTTAGTCTCCCATCTCAGAGGAAACTGTTCATAGGCGATGAGCAATATCTCTACCCACTGTTATGTTGAGAATGGAGGATTTTCATATATTAATTTGGAATCGGCAGAGGGCTCCATATTCCTGAAGGGATTGCAGCAGGTTTGGTAGGGATGTGAGGGCTCTATCAGGAAAAAGATTAGGTCGTCCGCGAATGCGTCCACCTTGTGGGACCCTGAAGATTTTTGGTAACCAGTGATACCCGCATCCACCCTTTTTCTGCACAAAAACGGCTCCAAGGAAAGTATAAAGATCAGAGGAGACAGGGGGCAGCCCTGCCGCGTGCCATTGCAGATGTTGAAGAAGTTGGACTTCATCTCATTGACTTTGACCGCTGCAGTGGGTTGGGAGTAAAGGGATAGTATCCAACTCAGCATAGGGGGACCAGATGCCAGTGTGTTCTAAAGTGGCCCGAATGAAGGTCCAATCCACTCGGTCTAAGGCCTTCTCCGCGTCAGACAGCAGGAGAAGGGCCCGCTTAGATTTCCTAGCCGCATGGATCATGTTCACCACCCGGAAGGTGTTGTCTCGCAGTTCCCGTTGTGGCAGAAAGCCCGCCTGATCTCTGTGGATGAGACTTGGTATATGGGAGAGCAGTCTGTTGGCCAATATTTTGGCAATTTCAAGTCTGTGTTCAGGAGCGCTATCGTGCGATAGTTCCCGCATCGCAGTGGGTCTTTCCCCTCCTTTGGGATAAGAGAAATATATGCTCTCAGAGTGTCTACTGGAAAAGATTTACCTTCTGTGATGGAGTTGAGGGCAGAGACCAGGGGCCAGGAAAGTGTGTCAAAGAAGACCTTATAGTACGTCTGTGTAAGGCCATCAGGGCCGGGGGGCCTTCTTCGGTTTGAAATTGGCCAGGGCCATTCCCAGCTCTGCTGCCGTGATGGGCTCTTCCAGCTCTTCCTGGACAGCAATAGAAGTGATGGCATACCAGACGCAGCTAGATATAACCGAGGGGTGAAACCACCTGTAGTGGAGGGTTCATCAGTGGAGGGTCTGTCCAGGTTGTAAAGCCCTTCATAGAAGGACCTAAACTCCATTGCTATGTCAGATGACATAGTCAGCTTCCGACCAGAGGAGGCCAGGATATGAGAGACGTATGTCGTCGTACGCGGGCCTCTCAGAGTTCTCGCCAGCAGCGCAGCAGGTTTGTTCGAGAATTCGTACATGCTACGGAGTGCCCATGCCAATTTTTGTTTTGTCTTGTGGAAAAACAGCAAGCAAAGTTTTGCACGTGCTTTAAGAAGGTCCTGAAAGGTTGAGTGCGCAAGACTAGCCTTGTGCACGCACTCCAGGCTATGGATCAAAGCTGGAGTTCTTCCGTGCGACGAGTCCTCTCCCACTTAAGGTGGACTCCTATCCTGATCAGAGCCCCCCCTGACAACCGTCTTATGAGCCTCCCAGACCACCAAAGGGTTGGATACTGACTCCCCATTGATGGAGAAGTACTCCCGAATGGTGGACAGTAACTCAGAACGGATTTCCTCTGATTGAAGCAAAGCTTCTTTCAGTCTCCAAGATGGGGGGGTCCGGGTCATTGGTCCCAATTGGAGTGTCAGGTGAACCGGCGCATGGTCTGAAAAGGCCATGAAGTCTATAGAGGTGGACACTACCCTGGATAAGTCTTTATGTGACAGCAAGAGATAGTCTAAACACGGGTACATGTGGTGGACCTGCGAAAAAAAAGTATAGTCCTGGTCCTGTGGATTAAGCAGCCACCAGGGGTCCACCAGATGTAGGGTGTGTAGATCTGCCTTCATGCACTTAAGACGCGAATAGGAGAGATGGGAGGCGCTACGAGAAATGTCAAGGGACGGATCCATACCGCAATTTCGGTCTCCCAAAAACAAGCATTCCCTCAGAAAATTCCAGGAGTTCAGGGCGAAGTCTCCACAGGAATTGTGGATGGTCCACATTGGGGAAGTATATGTTGGCGAAGGTGACCCGCACGTCAAACACCATCCCCTTCAGAAGAAGAAAACGGCCCTATGCACCTGCTCGTAGAGCCTCGAACATCCACGGCACTGATTTAGCCAACAGGATGCTAACCCCCTTAGATTTGGAGATCGGTGAGACCCTGTTATGCCGTCGGGAAGGCCCAGTTAGTCACTATAGGAATACTATGACCTTGAAAGTGCGTTTCCTGCAAAAAAGCTACTTGAGTTTTGCCTTTGCGCAGATCAGCTAGGAGCTGAGAGTGCTTTTCTGGTAAATTTAGGCCACGCACGTTAAGGGAGGTGACCTTAAGGAGACCCATACTTGCGCCTGGCGCAGGGGTGGCAATAGTGGGATGTGCAAGAGGTCCCCCAGCGGGGAGCCCCCCCCTGGGTTGGGGGGCAGTAGGCAAGGTGATAGAAAAAGTAGAGAGAGAGGAGAGCAAGGGAGAGAGGAGGGAGGAAAGAAGAGGAAGGGTGGGAAGGCAAGGGAGGAAATAATTGGTTTCTAACATAGGTATGTTGTGGTCCCCCGCTAAGCACTTAAGGTGCCCGCACAGGGGTCCACCCTAATGGGGGGTGGTTGGAGCGTTAGGGCCTGCTCAATTCGAGCAGTAATAAATCAACAAAGAAAGCAAACAATATAATTGGAGATGTGTAGGAGAGAACATTGAGAACCATATTATAAGCAGCGTAAGACCCAACAAAGCAATATAACAACATTACAAACAGTAAACAGCGATCTGAGCTGAAGAGCTGTGTGCCAGCAACTGGGACCGTACAGTAACGGTGCACTGGGTGGGGTGAGTAAATCAGAGGGGTTCTGAGGGGGCGACAGATATGAAAGAATAGAATGCATATAGGGGGGAGACTCTGGGTGGGGCGGACGTGAGATGTGACGTGCCTGATCCGGGGGAGGGGCCTGATGGCGGGGTGATGGATGCGAGCGGAGAGACGGAAGACAGGAATGGCAGGGATGGTGAGAGGCGAGCGCTAATGCTAATCGCATTGAAGACACTGCCCTAGCATTTCCAGAGGAGCGACATGGTAAACCAGGGTGCCTAACCTGGCATTAGAATGTCAGACCTCGAGCCCTGAGAAAGTTAAGTCCGGCGCCAGCCCCAAGCCTGCTCGGCCTGTTCGGTGGGGCGCTCAGCCCACACACATACATCGGCATCTGCCTCTGGCTCCCTGATCCCGGCTCCTGGATCCCTCCACCAGGACCCGCTCCCCCCCTCGCCCCCCTCCCAACTCCACTGCATATGAAGGGATGTGATAGCCCGACCTATGGTGCTCTGTTGGATCTCACGGTGAGGGAATGGCATCCGATCTGTAAACCTTCTGGAACAGTGATTTAAACATAAAGTGTGTCACGGCCCCCCCCGCCGAAAAGGAGAGGAACAGCTGATTGAGGCAAGTGGAGTGCTGATGCACATTATCGTATTCTGATAATTGGACGTTCAAAGGCATAGTCACTGACCAGCATCGATGGTTGAGTATGACTTCTTAACAACTGATTCACAAGTATTTAAAATTTACCCAGTCTGAGAGGTGTAATAAAGAGTGCAAAAAAAAAAAAACTTTTTTAAAGGACTGAATAAGTGAAGCAAAGAAGCAGTCTCGGGGGGGGGGGGGGAGTGCATTCTAAAAAAGGAAGTGCATTCTAAAAGCCCGGTTTTGGAAAACAGGCAGCAAAGCATGAAAGATAAAAAGAAAGACCCCTCTAAAAATAAAGGAGCCCAAGGGAGTACCTCCAGAGGGGAGACACCCCCGGGTGATTTATGTGATCAAAGTTTTGAAGCAGATGTAGATATACCCCCAACAAAATCTGAGATACAAGATATGTTTTCTAAACTAGAGTCTGTCATAAAAGAAGAGTTTCACAATGTAAGGACAGACATGGGATACCTCCTTAAGCGAGTGGAAGCAATATCAGAACAACATTCAGCGGAGTTCAACGGGTTAAAAAATCAAGTCAAAAAATTACAGGCTGACCAGCGTGATATGCTCCTTAAATTAGAGGAACAGGAAAACCAGAATAGGAGGCAGAACCTGAGGATAAGGGCTATCCCAGAACAGAGAGGAGAGGACCTGTTCCTTATGATGAAAGAACTTTTTAACCCTCTTTTAGGGAGAAGCCCTGATGAAGACCTTAAACTTGACCGTGTTCACAGGATAAGAAAACCCCAAGGAGTTAGGGAAGAGGTTCCATAAATATGAGGACAAGGCCAAGATTTGGAGTAAATTAAGGGGGGTAAAACCTGTGAAGTACAACAATGGGGAAATACAAATCTTCTAGGACCTGTCCGCCAAAACGCTTGCAAGGAGATGTCAACTGAGACCACTGTTGGACGCTTTAAGGGGGGCCAACTTAAAGTATAGCTGGGGATACCCATTTGCATTGAATGTGCTTAAAGAGGGTAGAAATTGTAGACTGACTCAGATTGAGGACTTACAAGATTTTTGTAGAGATGTAAACATTGCACTACCAACGTTCCCAGGCGGGATGCTTATTTAATTAAAGTATAAAGGTTGGGGCTTGGGGGGGCGGGGGGGGATGGGTGTGGGGGAGGGGAGGAGAGGGATAATACCAGAAAGTGCTCTCCGTGACTCTCTTCCTCCCGTTCACTATTTTGTGGGTGGGGGCGGAACATCATAGCCCGCCATGTGAGTCTCACCCCATGGCACGAGGGGACAAAGGCGGCGACGGAGAAGTTTAGGTCGCGGGGTCCCTGTAGTCTGCTTTGGACTTGGGGGTAGGGAAGGAGAGAGGGGAGGAGTGGGGGAGGGGGGGTGGAAGGGGGCTCCCGCAGATTAAAAGTGCTGTTACCGTAGATTTCTCTTATCTCATTTTTCCTTTTCTCTTCCATGCAGCGGATGAATTAGTGGTGTGGTGGCTGCATGGGAGAGTAAAAGTAACAAGAATGGACGATGGAAGTTAATTTCTTGTCATATAACGTAAAAGGTCTAAATTCCCCTGGGAAAAGGTGGAAAGTGTTAAGAGTTACAGACCTATGGAGCAGACATAGTCTTCTTGCAGGAGACGCATCTAGTGTTAGAAGATAGTATTAAACTGGTCTCAGGATGTTACCCAAATTGGATTTATGGAGATTCTCCTATCAGGCGGGCGAAGGATGTGAGTATCGGATTCTCGAAACGGTTGAATTATACAATATTAAGAAGGAGGGTAGACCCGGAGGGTCGGTACATATTTTTAAAGATAAAACTGGGGGTAAAGACATATACATTGGCCAATGTGTACTGCCCGAACAGAGATCCGAGACCCTGAGCAGCCTGATGGAATTTAGGGAGGGGGAAGTGATCCTGGCAGGGGATCTGAACCTTTGCCTAGATCCGGCCTTGGGTAGGTCTTCTGGCAGCAGAAAGACAAGTAAAAAGCTACTATTGAGCCTTGGGAAAAAGTTGCATGATTATCAGCTGATGGATGTATGGAGAGTGCAACACCCAAAGGAAAGAGACTACTCTTTCTTCTCTGCTGTGCATGGGACCTATTCAAGGTTGGACTACTTTCTAGTAGATCACAGTTTATTGGGTCAAATTAAAGAGTCGAAGATAGAGATTACGACTTTGTCGGACCAAGCACCAGTCTCGATGAAGGTCAAGTTGGATGGGCCCTAGAGGGTGCCATATACTTGGCGGTTAAATGAAAAACTTCTTGAAGAAGATTGAATAGTAGAGAAAATTCAACAGGAAGTAGATGCGTTTTCTTTAAACAATGACAATGATGAGACCCCGGGTACGGTGGTATGGGAGGCTTTTAAAGCATATATAAGGGGAGTATTAATATCCATAGGTGTTTGGGTAAAACGAGAGAGAACTAAAAGAAAGCCTAATTGCGTTAATACACCAACTTGAACAAACACATAAAGCCTCACCGGCAATAATAAGGCCATATTACAACAATTACTATTGACAAGAGAAGAGTTAAAGGATTTACTAGAAAAGGAAACACATAAGGTTATAAATAAGTTCCAAAAGGAAAGATACTAGAGGGGAAACAAGGTGGGGAAACATCTGGCATCAATAGTAAAGAGAAAAAGAAGTTAATTTTATAGATAAGATTAAAAATAAAAATGGCAAGCTAAGGTATTCTTCTAAAGAGATAGGCGAAGAATTTAGACAACACTTCAAAACCCTATTTGGTGAGCCAAAAGGAACAGTTTGGGGTAGAGAAGGAGGAGAAGGTGAAAGACTATCTAGAGGGGGCAGGACTGCCCAAACTGTCGGAATTTGACTCAGTGGAGCTAGAAAGACTGTTTACGGTAGAAGAACTAAACGTGGCTTTGAAGTCATCCCCCCGGGCAAGAGCCCAGGCCCGGACGGTTTTACTACCATCTTTTACAAAAAATTTAAAGACTCACTCCTTCCGAGGCTCTGTAGGGTCTGAAACATTCTAGGGAAACAGGACGAAATGTGTGGGGATGCTTTAATAGCTTCAGTGACGTTGATTCCTAAAGAAGGGAAGGACCGTACCCTGTGCTCAAGCTTTAGGCCAATAGCATTGTTAAACGCAGATGCTAAACTATATGCAAAGGTTTTGGCTCTGAGGCCTAAGGGATTAATGTCCCAATTGGTCCATCCGGACCAGGTGGGATTTATTCCAGGGAGAGAGGGCAGAGACAACGGGGTACAGTCTCTCCTTATAGCGGAAGCCATGAGATTGAGGGGATCCCCAGGGCTACTTCTGTTGATAGATGACGAGAAGGCATTCGACAGAGTAGACTGGGGATTCATGTTCAAAACTCTTGCAGTAATGGGGATAGGGCCTACTATGCTAAAATGGATTAAAATATTATATAACTATCCAACAGCATATGTGAAAGTAACAATGTAGCCTCCTCGCCCTTAACTATGAGAAACGGGACCAGACAAGGATGCCCATTGTTTCCGCTCTTATTCGTCCTAACCTTGGAGCCCTTACTGGGCACCATTAGGAAAAATCCGGATATTAGTGGATGGTCAGTGGGAAAGGAGGAACACAAGTTGGCCGCCTTTGCCGACGACGTCCTATTCTACATCACCAAACCAAGAATCACGATCCCCAACCTACTAGTTACACTGAAAAGATTTGGAGAGTTGTCAAATTATAAAATCAATATCGAGAAATCGGAAGCCTTAAAAATCAATATCGATAAGCAGGAAGCACCTAGACTCGGGAGATTTTTAGATTTCAATGGAGGGATAATATTAAGTATTTGGGTGTCAGATTGGCGAGCTCCATAGGGAAGATTTTTCAATTTAATTGTATACCTTTCCTCGATGAAATTATAGCAGAAATAAAAAAAATCTCACATTGCCCGGTCTCGTGGATAGGGCGAATTAATATAGTTAAAATTGTGCTAGCCCCTAAGGTGCTCTATAAAATTCAAATGCTTCCAATTCCTTTGCCCTAATTTTATTTTAGATCTTTAATAGGATTAATAAGTAGATATGTTTGGAAGAATAAGAGACCTAGGATAGCGTATAAAGTGTTGAGCAGGGATAAAGCACAGGGAGGTTTGGGTAGTCCAGATTTTAGAAACTATCACAAAGCCATCGTTCTTACACGGGCACTAGATTGGGTAAAGGGATGTAATAATAAAAGATGGGTTAATTTAGAAATGAGTTTAAGCAAGGTAAGATTAAATCGCATAATTTGCAATCCACCGAAACATAGGTACTTGGGAGAAGATACACATACCATAACACAACATGTGGATGTGAGCGCTGAGTTCAACACAATTAGAAACAGTTGTAACCCACCAGCCTTATTGCTCTTAGTAGAGAGAGGATGAAGTGATTAGGAAGATTAATACACAGCTACAAACGTTAATAACAAAACTGGAAATTATAATAATATAATGGGTAATTAAGACAAAACAGACTCTGAGCTGCTAAAAGTCCAAAGGAACTGAATTATAGTCCATTGTGTTTGAAAGCAACTATAGAAGGCAGCCCTGTGGATATGGAAGAAGCAATCCTCTGGGTACTGAAGAAAAAGAACAACAAGGGCGCCACTCTAAGTGCAGTATGTAAAATGAATTTAATACATCTTTAAAATAGGTACTCACAAGGGTACATGTAAACAGGCATGTGGGTAACAAATAGGTGGTGCCAGGTGTCCCAGGAGTAGTGTCCAGTCACATCGTGTAGTGGCGTTCTTCTTCACACGACAGGCTACGCTGCTGGATGATCCCAAGCAGCGCAGCCTGTCTTGTGAAGAAGAACGCCACTACACGATGTGACTGGACACTACTCCCGGGATGTATTAAAGATGTATTAAATTTGTTTTAAATACTGCACTTAGAGTGGCGCCCTTGTTGTTCTTTTTCTTCACATACCATAACACATCTCACGTTGAAATTTTGGGATCAGATTCACTGCACTAGGAAGTGGGAGTATAATTCTCCCCTAATATATTTAAAGGAAAATGTATATTTTCCCCCCCAGGATTGGAGGAGGTGGAAGGAAATTGGATTGTGAATAGTGAAGCACAGTTAAAAGATATTATAAGGGTAAAATTTGCACATTTCAGGACTTTGTTAAAAAAAAGGGATTTACTGAAGGTGAATAGGTGGCGGTACAGTTTGAACATTTTGTTAACAGCATTCCGGGTCCCTCAAGGGAAGAAAGGGACTATAGACCGTTTGAGAAACTTTGCTGTAAGGATTTAGTAAAAAGTAATATCTCAGCGGTATATAAAATATTGATGAATAGTGGGGGTGAGAAAATCCCACTTTTCATCAAAAAATGGGGAAGAAGATTTGGGAGTCGGATGTGAGAAAAGCTGGGTGGGGAGCATCTTGGGGGCAACGCACAATACAGCAATAGACCTAAAAATGATTGAGTCCAATTATAAATGCCTGTCCAGGTGGTATATGACACCCACCAAAATAGGCAAATTTTCGCCCGATAGATCGTCGAAATGTTGGAGAGGTTGTGAGGCCCTGGGAACTATGGCGCACCTATGGTGGGATTGCCCAAAAATCAAAATCTTCTGGCAGGAAGTGATTAAGTGGATAGAGGTGATAGTAGGCAGGGTCATCAAGTTAGACCCATGGGTCTGCCTGTTCCATGGTTCCGAGCGGGGTAGTCGACATTATAGAGCCTCGCTGATCCCAGTGCTCCTAAATTCCGCAAAGAGCTTAATTCCAAAAAAATGGCAGGAAGTGGAGCGGCCCGGGGTCAGGGACTGGATTTTAAGAATTGACGAATCTTACACCATGGAAAACTGAGTTATACGGGCCCTTGGAGAGGGATCAAGTAGATAAGGGGGGCAGATGGGAAGCCTTCAAAAGATCAGAGCGTTTCGCGAAAGCCATCATGCGTTAAAATAGGTTGAGATATCTTTCTTTTAATGGGTGAGATTGAATGCGGGTAGTCTGCGGGAGGAGAGGGGGGTGGAAAGGAGTGGGGTTTAAATGTTGAATTTATATGTGTTGTACAGGACGCCGTGGCTGGGTCCTGGAAGGACGCTATGTTTCCCCTCTGTTTGGACTGTGGTCCCTTTAAGGGAACAAAAAGGGTTAACTCACCTGTCAGAGGAAGTGGGTTTAAAACAAGACAGGAAGTTGGAGTGGATGGTGGAGGAGTGTAAAGGAGAATGTGGATGGTGGATGGTGTTTGTTGGGCAGCAACAAAAGTGAATAGCAGTGTCCTGCCTGGAAGTCTCCTGCCAGGGGAAGCTAGCTGCAACAGAAATTAAGGACTGTTTAACTGCGATAGCAGTTCTGGACTTTGCAAGTCGGTGAGACTAAAACCTTTTTCTTTTGTTTTTGCTGCTGTAAAGCTATTTAAGTTCAATAAATCTCCTTTTGAGTGAAAAGCCTGTGTCCTGCGATCTAGCTGGTCCCCCAAACATTACAAGTGGTGCTCGAATGCGGGCAGGACAGAGTAACAGGCATTTTTCTTGCTGTTTTTTTTTTTTTTTTGTGTATTGGACTTAAAACTGACATTTAAAGGGACAGTACAGTGGATTTATGTCCTGGGTTAAAGCCGCACAAACCCTGAAAGCTGAAGCAATGGAGGAGCTAATTAAACAGCTGTCCTTGGCTAATATACAAGCGCAGACTCGCCATGAGGTACAGCAAGAAAACACTCGCCTGTTGGTGGCCCAGTTGGCAGCCCAGCAAGCGACCCAGCAAGAGGTTATGCAGGCTCAAGTGACTGCCTTAAAAGAAGTAGTGCAGCAGCTTTCTCAGGGCCGTGAGCAAGCGGCTGTTGCCCCTGGCAACCAGGTGACCGTGAGGGCAAGCCATTTTTTGCAGAAATTGTCCCTGAGTGATGATGTAGAGGCATTTCTTGCTACATTTGAGAGGACGGCAGAGAGAGAAGGGTGGCCCCAGGACCAGTGGGCCGGCCTAATTGCTCCTTTCCTAACCGGAGATCCGCAAAAAGCCTACTTCGACCTGCCACCAGATCACGCTAAAGACTATCAAAAATTAAAGGCAGAAATATTGGCTCGTTTGGGGGTAACTACAGCTGTTCGGGCCCAACGAGTGCACCAATGGAAGTATCGTCCAGATCGTCCACCACGGTCTCAAATGCATGACCTGGTGCAACTGGTAAAAAAATGGCTGCAGCCCGAAATGTTGTCTGGCCTCCAAATCGTGGAGCGGGTCGTGCTGGACCGATACCTAAGGTCACTGCCAGACGACCTTCAACGGTGGGTCAGCCATGGAGACCCCAAAACAGTGAACCTCCTTGTCGAGATGGTAGAACGATACACAGTGGTGGAGGATCTGCTTGGCCCTACCAAGCGCCAAGGACCCAGTCTGCCACGGCCTATTCGTTCGACTGCTGCCCTTCGAAAGGACGTTCCCCGGAGCCCTGGAACCAACACCCCAGAAGGTCAAGAGTCACTCCCGATACCTTCTCAGCGACCTGTTCCTGTTCGGAGAGGAGGAGATGTACAATGTTGGCGATGTCATTCCTGGGGCCATACCCGGGCCCACTGCCCACTGCAAGAGGAGCCCATGGAATGCGGGGTTCTTCGGAGGGGGTCTTTTTATGCCCATAAAGCATGTACAACACATATCGATCTTGGAGAAGAGAAATTCGAGTGTGAAGTCCAAGTGAACCACCTCCCTGCCCGGGCTTTGCTGGACTCCGGAAGCATGGTAACCCTGATCCATCCTAGAGTGATTGGGAAGATCGGTCCGGTAAGAAAAACTTTACGGGTGGTGTGCATTCACGGGGACACTAGAGAGTACCCTCTCATCTCGGTGACCATCTCCGCAGCATGTGGCACTGGTACTCAAGAGGTGGGGGTGGTAAAAAACTTGGTACATGATGTGATCATAGGACGAGACTGTCCGTTATTTGCAAAACTGTGGGGACAAGGAGAACTACCTGAACGGTCCAGAGACTGGGGAGAAACTAGTCCCTCTGTTCCTGCGGTTGAGAGAAATAACCCTGAAATGCCGAATGTTCTTAAAAATGCTAATGATTTGGTTAATGGTGATGAAAGTAGTGCTGATGTTATTAAGGGTGTCAAGATGTGTGGTTCACAGACCTACCTGAACACTGAAGAGGGGGGGGAACCTTTCCCACTTCAGGTAATGCTGGGGGAAGAGGATGAGGAAGTGGCCGTTACCCCTGCCCTGCCGGATTTGGGTGTTCCGCAGGGGGCATTTGGTACTGCCCAGATGCAGGACCCCACTTTGGCCCATGCACGGGAACAGGTGGTAGTATTAAATGGGGTTCCCCAAGAGCCAGGTGCGAATGAGCGGTGGCCACACTTTGCAATATGTAATGAATTGCTTTATCGGGTTACCAAAGTGAGAGAAAATGTGGTAGAGCAATTATTGGTACCCCAACAGTATAGACGCAAGGTCCTGGACCTGGCCCATGATGATGTTTTAGGGGGACACCTGGGAGTTGAAAAGACGGAGGCACGGATCACCGACCGGTTTTACTGGCCAGGTCTGAAAGCAGAGGTAAGGAGATACTGTACCTCTTGTCCCACCTGTCAGTTGACCGCTCCGGTGACCCACTTCCGGAATCCTTTGGTCCCTCTGCCCATAATTGAGGTCCCATTTGAAAGGATAGCCATGGATATAGTAGGTCCCTTGGTGAAGTCGGCTCGAGGTCACTCCTACATACTGGTGATTCTCGACTATGCCACCCGATATCCTGAGGCGCTACCCCTGCGAAATACCTCCTCTAAGGCTATTGCCCGGGAATTATTCCAGTTGTTTACACGGACTGGTTTTCCCAAGGAAATACTAACGGACCAGGGCACCCCGTTTATGTCGAGAGTTATGGCCGACGTGTGTAAGCTCTTCCGGATTAAACAGCTGCGCACATCGGTCTACCATCCCCAAACGGATGGGTTAGTGGAACGCTTTAATAAGACCCTTAAATCTATGCTTAAGAGAGTTGTACAAAGGGATGGGAAAGACTGGGACTGTCTGTTACCAGCTCTCCTGTTTGCTATCCGGGAAGTGCCCCAGGCCTCCACTGGGTTTTCGCCCTTCGAGTTGGTATATGGGCGGAGACCTCGCGGACTACTGGATTTTGTTAAGGAGGAATGGGAAAGTGAACCTAGTCAGCATAAGAGTGTTCTTGAATATGTTTCCCAAATGCAGGAGAGGATCCGAACTGTGTTGCCACTAGTCAAGGAACATTTACAAAAAGCTCAGGAGGCTCAACGACGAGTCTATAATAGGGCTGCTAAAATAAGGAATTTCCAAGTGGGGGATCGAGTAGCGGTGTTGATTCCCACTGTGGAAAGTAAATTCTTAGCCAGGTGGCAAGGCCCCTTTGAAGTTGTAGAAAAAGTGGGAGAGGTGAATTATAAAATCCACCAACCGGGTAAGAGGAAACCCTATCAAATATATCATGTAAACTTGTTAAAGCCCTGGACAGAGAGGGAACCAGTGACCTCCCTGGCTAGTGCAAGATTGGAGCCTCGGGTTGGGGTGGAGAGTGTCCAAGTAGCAAATACCCTGTCTAAAACCCAAAGCCAGCAGGCAAAGGAGTTCTTGCAGAGAAATAAAGAAAAATTTTCAGACTTGCCAGGGCTCACGAGTACCATAGAGCATGATATCATCACGGAACCAGGAGTCAAAGTTTTTGTCCGGCCCTACCGCATCCCAGAGGCCCAAAGGAAGGCTGTTTCAGAGGAAGTGAAGAAGATGTTAGACCTGGAGATTATTGAGGAATCGCAGAGTGAGTGGTCGAGCCCGATTGTGTTGGTACCGAAGCCCAACGGGACTCTGCGATTCTGCAATGATTTTCGGAAACTTAATGAAGTTTCACGGTTTGATGCCTACCCCATGCCCCGGGTAGATGAGCTTATTGAGAGACTAGGTCCAGCCAGGTATATCACTACATTAGACCTTACCAAGGGATATTGGCAAATCCCGTTGACTAAGGCTGCTAGAGAGAAAACTGCTTTTTCTACCCCAGAGGGGAGTTTTCAGTACAAAAGGATGCCTTTTGGATTGCAAACTGCTCCAGCCACATTCCAGCGAGCAATGGATAGGATTTTACGACCTCACCAGAAATATGCCTCAGTGTACTTGGACGACATAGTCATTTTTAGCAGAGACTGGGAATCACACTTGCCCAAAGTCCAGGCAGTGCTGGACTCTCTTTGGAAGGAGGGGTTTACAATAAACCCTGAAAAATGTGCTTTGGGAATGGAGGAGGTGAAATACCTGGGCTATATCGTGGGTAGAGGGGTGGTGAAACCTCAGGTCAGCAAGGTAGAGGCTATACAGAGTTGGCCCCGTCCCCTCACAAAAAAGCAGGTACGTGCATTCTTGGGCATGGTGGGATACTACAGGAGGTTTGTACCCAACTTTGCCACGTTGGCGGCTCCATTGACCGATCTGACTAAGGGTCGGAAATCGGTCATGGTGGAGTGGAATGCAGACGCTGAGAAGGCCTTTTTGGAGCTCAAGTCGGCACTGTGCCAACACCCTGTCCTGGTAGCACCCAATTTTTCAAAAGAGTTTGTTGTCCAAACTGATGCTTCTGATGTAGGATTGGGAGCGGTGTTGTCACAGGTTATTAATGGAGAGGAGCACCCGGTAGTCTTCCTCAGTAGGAAGTTAACACCAGCGGAAAAAAACTACGCTATAATTGAACGAGAGTGTCTGGCCATTAAGTGGGCTCTGGAATCCCTCAGATATTACCTTTTGGGGAGGAAGTTTAGGCTGATATCTGACCATGCCCCTTTAACATGGTTGAGACAGGGTAAAGGGAATAATGCCATTATTCCTGGCACTCCAGGAATTTAAATTTGTAGTGGAGCATAGGCCCGGGAGACTGCATCAAAATGCAGATGCCCTCTCCCGAGTCCATTGTTTGAGCTCCACTGTTGCCTCCACCTCCATGGCGTTGGGGCACAGGGGGGGGATATGTACAGGACGCCGTGGCTGGGTCCTGGAAGGACGCTATGTTTCCCCTCTGTTTGGACTGTGGTCCCTTTAAGGGAACAAAAAGGGTTAACTCACCTGTCAGAGGAAGTGGGTTTAAAACAAGACAGGAAGTTGGAGTGGATGGTGGAGGAGTGTAAAGGAGAATGTGGATGGTGGATGGTGTTTGTTGGGCAGCAACAAAAGTGAATAGCAGTGTCCTGCCTGGAAGTCTCCTGCCAGGGGAAGCTAGCTGCAACAGAAATTAAGGACTGTTTAACTGCGATAGCAGTTCTGGACTTTGCAAGTCGGTGAGACTAAAACCTTTTTCTTTTGTTTTTGCTGCTGTAAAGCTATTTAAGTTCAATAAATCTCCTTTTGAGTGAAAAGCCTGTGTCCTGCGATCTAGCTGGTCCCCCAAACATTACAGTGTATGGTAGCTTTGTATTTTTGGTAGATTGTTTTACCCCTGAGTAAGTGGGGTTGTGTATACTTTTTGTAAAAATTATGAAAATTTAAATAAAGAATTAAAAAAAAAATAAAAAAAAGAATGCATATAGGGACACCGCAATGTATCCCAGAGCACCAGAACCGAGGATCCACAAGGATACAGGTAATTAAGCTGCATTAAAAAATAACAAAATACAGTAGGGGAGACAGAGGCAGTGTTAGCAGCTTAGACACCACCTACATTTACTATAACCTATGGAGAGCTGTCAGGCAGGCCCCAGTAAGCGCTCCATAATCAGAGAGCAGCAGCATAGGCATGCTGGGGGAGAAGGGGGGGGGATCCAGCCGCTGTGGAAGTCACATCGGAGACAGAGTCCCCTAGGGGCCATGCCAGGGGGGCCAGTGTAACCACGACCAGTGATAGTTGAGAGGGACCCGGACAATTGGGACTTGGTGCCCGACAGTAGGTCTCCAAGATTTGCACACCTCTCCCCTACCGCCCACCCAAGGGCAGGCGAGCAGGAAGGAGCGGCACACCAAACAGAGCAGCACAGCGCCATCCATGACCTAATGCCATAGTCGGTTAAACAACAGACAAACAAATTCCCCCTAATGTAGTAAAGGAATCCCCCCATGTACAATAGTCTGAGTGATGTATTATGCACTAGGGTCGTCAGGGGCCGATGGAAGTGCCTATCAAGGCAGCCCCAAAGGATCAAAGTAGTCGGGATCCTGGTAGTTCGGGAGCCAAGAGAACTGGTGGAACAGCCCAGGGAAGGTCCACAGGAACAACTGCCGTAATGTCTTACTGGTCACCAGGGTAGATGGATGAGTCAGGCCTCAGAGGACATCGGATGGGATCTGGCAGACTCACGACTAGGGGCGCAAGAGCGTGGTCATCGGACCTGTTGCAGCCTGGGCAAAGGTGGACCAAGCGCCTCCTCGGATAGTAGGTAGTCAAACCAATTGGGGACACTCACAGCAGGCTTATTGATGAAGCTGAATAGGTCTTGGAGTTGGTCTGGTGAGCGGAAATGGAACTCGGTACCCTGCTTCCGCACAATCAGGTGGAAAGGGTGACCCCAGCAGTATGTAGCTTCAGCTTCACGTATCGCCTCGAGGAGGGATCTCAAAAGCCCTCTCATTACTCGTGTTTGCCTGGAGATGTCAGGGTAGATCTGGATAAGGGCTCCATCAAAGTCAATTGGGCCTTTCGCCCAGGCCAAGCGAAGAAGCTCCTCTATGGTGAAGAAGTGCACCCTGCAAAGGACTTCCCATGGAAGGTCCGTGGCGGCAGGGCCCTGAGATGGCAGGGATGGGGCCTGGGGCCCCGATATACGGTGGACCCTATCCAGCTCTAACTCCGAGGTCAGTGGCTTACCCAGGATCTGGTTCAGGATGGCCACCACAGTGGCGTGGAGATCTGGCGCCATGGTGGCTCCTGGGATGCCGCGCAGGTTGTTCCGCCTACTCCTATTTTCCCCATCATTCAGCCGCAATTGGACCTCAACAAGATGGCGACGGAAGGCCCGTTGCTCCATCTCCAAGGAGGCTATGCATGCATCAGTAGTGGAGGTGGAGGATACCAGAACTGTGACCCTCTACCGTATCCACCTGCTGGCGTAGATCGTGCAGATCCCTCGAGAGTGCGTTCACAATAGAGGCTGCCATTTCTTGCAGGTCCTGTTTAGAGGGCAGGCCTGCCACTATGTCCCAGAGGGAGCCCTCTGCAGTGTCACCCATCCCCCCGGCATGATCAGAGCCAGGCTCTGGGTCTGAGTGCGGGATAGCCGAGGACAGTATGGGAGAGAGCAGTCTGTCAGACTGGAGACAGATCACTGGCTGCAGCAGCCCCCACCTGTGTGCCCTTCTTGCTGTTAGCGGCGGCTCCCACCGGGTGAACTCACGGTGGCGCCATCTTGGCCAGAGCAGCGGGGAGGAGACGGTATGCTGCCGTAAAAAATAGTTGGTAATTTTGCGACTCCTCTGCTCCCCCATGACCAGCGAATGCTTACGGTCCCCTGGCATGTAATTGCAGCTTTCTCCAACAGTTCAGCGGCCGGTTATCAGGTCTCTCCCCCATGTAGAGCTCCAGAAAGAACGACCTCACGCTGCCATCACTAAGCCACACCCCCCCCCCCACAAGGCCAGATTTGACACTCTTCCTGCAGGCCGTAGTGGAGGAGCGCTGCCAAGCACAACAGGCAGTGGCGGCTAGCAGATATGTAGATGCAAGTTGCCGAGCAGGTGGGGAGCCAGACTCAGGGCGGTCAGGGAGGCCGGGTGTGAATTCTGGCACTGCGGCCTGCGTGGAGCAAGATGGCCGCCGCTCCTGGAGGTAGGTCGAAGCCGCGGTTCTTCCACTGTGGCGGCCACAGACACAGCGCTGTGATGTCGGCCATGAGCGGTGATTGTGTAGCCTGAAGGGCCGGGCGCAGAGTGAGCAGGGAGCCTAGGAGTGAGCGCTGGTATTGGGGCTGGGTGGAGCAAGATGGCCGCCGCTCCCGGGACTAGGCCGGAGCCACGGTCTGTCCTCCAGGCGGCTGCAGCTGCTGAAAAACGCCTTGATTTTGGTCCGAGAAAACATGCTGGCCGCCTGGGGAGCCCTGGGTGTTGCAGAGGGGACAGGATGGTTCCGCTGGAGAAGGGATTCCAAGGGTATCCAGCAGGATGGCAGGAGCTCTCCACAACATTGTCCTCTGCCGACTACTCTCAAGCCATGCCTCCATGTGTGAGTTTTAATGTTAGTATGGCTACCTCAGCAAGAAGCCGGAAGGCTGAAAACAGCCAATCAATTTAACTTTGCAAGCTTGATTGGTTTACCTGCTGAAGTAAAAACAAACTTCTGGCCCTTCAAATGGAACCAAAAGCTCTCTAAATCTCGACTATCTATATAAACATATACTCTTTATAGCTCACAGGCTTGCTGAAACATGGAGCTTGGCTTCTTGAGCTGGGCAAAAAGGATCCAATGACTCTGAATACAGAGTATCCTTCTGGGTGATAAACTGCATACTCAGTATGGGTATTGCCATCCTCAGTATAAAATCGGGATCAAATCTACAAAAAATTAAGTATCTGGGTCGTCGGGGAGTGTGTCCTGCACTGGGCTCACAGCAGCTGATTCCTATGTCATCAATTTAACACATGTTTTTTCTTTGTCTCCAGCCTCCTCCAATAGAGGCAATAAGGTGGCTGGATACAAATGTACGCATTTTTCATTGTTAGATTTGTACATAAAAAACAAAACAAATTCATATTTTGAACCTTTCCTGAGACAAAAATTTAGTTAGCTGTATATTTGATGCGCAGAATGTGGGACAATTAAAAATGAAATATTTGACCAAAATGTCTAACTTTGTCTAATAGCACCTTTGCATAACACTACAGCTCTGATATATCAGGGTGAAACCCTTTATTACTGGATCCAGCTTGCATGAAATATATTTCAATGGCTTGTTTTCTATCATGCTGTTTGTGTAATGCCGCATACACACGGGCGGACTTTTCGATCGGACTGGTCCGACAGACTTTCAACTGACTTTTTAACGAACTGACTTGCCTACACACGATCACACCAAAGTCCAACGGATTTGTACGTGATGACGTACACCGGACTAAAATAAGGAAGTTGATAGCCAGTAGCCAATAGCTGCCCTAGCATCGTTTTTTGTCCGTCGGACTAGCATACAGACGAGCGGATTTCTGGGTCCGGCGGAGTTACGATGTAAAGATTTGAAGCATGTTCCAAATCTAAAGTCCGTCAGATTTGCGACTGGAAAAGTCCGCTGAAGGTCCGGTGAAGCCCACACACGATTGGATTGTCCGCCGGATTTGGTCCGTCAGCGTCCGTCAGACCAGTCCGGTCGAAAAGTCCGACCGTGTGTACGCTGCATAAGAGCTACAGTTTCATGTTTCAAAAAGACAACTTTTCCCTGGCAATATTATAATTTCTCATTGCTTGCTCTGTTGTTAGTTTTAGCTAGATAATACAAGTCCTTAGTTTCCATCTGACATTATTTTGCTGATGTCATAACATAATAAATGATAACAATGCCCTGCGGTCATGCAGAGATGGGCATAAATCCAAAGTATTCTTTTGCTTATACCACGGCTCTTACAAGGAAAAGGGGCACATAATTTCACAATCCACACATTCTGCTTTTGGATTTCAAAAATAAAAATAAATAAAAACAAAAGGACCAAGAATCTGTATATGAGAGACCAGAAAGTTCCCAGCCAGATCAAAAATTATAAGGCCCCTTTTACACTGTCGGACCGTTCAGGTCCGCTTGTCAGTTTATATTATAAATAAAATTGTTAAACTCATATTAGAAATTAATACTCAAGTGATAATCTAAATATCACACCCTCATTCTAATATATTTCCTTGAAGGAGGACATTTTACTTAGATTCCCTTTTTTAAATGCACAATGTTTCCACTATCAAGGGATATTCAATTTGTGTAATACGCAGTTAAATGTAACCTTCATTTTACCATGTTTGGAAAACCGATTCAAAATAATTGTGATCACATTGTTTATCATTAGATTAATTAACCCGGCACATTTTGTTATGATATACATGTAGTCATGGGTGTCCTTGTCACTAATTTCTCATTCCAGCACATTCTTTTA
The DNA here is from genome assembly GCF_042186555.1 of Aquarana catesbeiana. NCBI lineage: Eukaryota > Metazoa > Chordata > Amphibia > Anura > Ranidae > Aquarana > Aquarana catesbeiana. Next base: position 198,040,808 of record NC_133329.1, on the reverse strand, counting down.
TGAGACAGAGAAAAAAGAGAGGGGGGCTGCAGAGAGCTAACATCACACACAAGATGTAGAACTAAAGGTTCCAGCATTCACACACATACACGAATATCTCTCGAAAATCACTTACATTTTTCCAATTTGTACACAACACATGCATATCATTCTCTCACTTTCTTTTAACTCTTTGATATTTCCCTGCTTAAATTCTGTTTTCCTTATTTTGTTCTGATATCCTTTGCATCCCATGTATTGTAATCCCACACTTCACATACTGTACCTTCTATGATCAGACGGGCTGCCATAGTGCTCATCCCATCTTCCCTCTCTGACAACATATAAAGTATTCTGTTTTGACTCTCATTTCTCTGTTTTGACTTTACTACTACTTTGTAGTGCCTGACCCCAAATTCCTGTAACTTCACATCAAAATGTCCCTTTCTGTCTAGTGTTACTTGTCACCCTTGATCCATCCTGCTCACATAGATAGCTGTTTCTCTAGCTGTTTACTCTGCATGATTCTTAGTCCCTGTGGACTTTGATAACCCAGTTACCCATTGTGGATCCCTGTCCACTCTAACCATTTATCTAGGGGCTCATTATAGGCAGAACCGCACCTTTGGTTCATATATTTTATAGCGCTCCTCTTGCGCTGGCCATTTTTGAGGGTCTCTTACCCTTCATTCCCTTACTTTAATGCCCATAATGACTGGCCAGTCTTTTTCTCTTCTCTACTTGTGCCTATACTCTCTTGCCTCTAAACTACTTTATCTAGCAGATGTACTACATATGCCTGTGAACAGCACTATTCTTCCCTTTCTTATCTATAACACTCCGATGGACAGTAGACAGTGATAACATAACATATAACCACCAATCGAAACAGTTCGATTAAGGGGAGTAAAATGGATACCCTTTGTCCCAAAATGCCTTACCGATCAAGGAAGTCTGATAACTCAAATGTAAGCAAAATGCTTACCTCAGCCGGCTGATTATCAGATATTCCCGGATTGTCTCAAGCTCCTTGTTTCAGATTCTCAGGGTCACCAACCTGTGAAATACCCTCCTGGCTGGCTCACCATCTGACATGGAATTGTATACATAGGCAACTCCTATCCTCATATTGATTAGTGGTTGCAAATGAATAACTACTACTGCAGGAGGGAACAGACACAAAAGATACACTCCGCATCTTTCCAAATAACTGTTCTGCTTTATTATGATGCAATTGAAGATTTTTATACACATGATTGCGTGGGTATCACATTAACCACTTGCCGACCATCCGCCGCAGTTGTACTGCGGCAGAATGGCATGGCTGGGCGAAACAACGTTATGTAACATTGCTGCGCCCTGTGGCCACTAGGGGGGCGCTCGCCCCCCAAGCCGATGCGAGTGCCCGGCGGTCACGATCACCGCTGGGCTCCCGCGATCGCTCGGGGCACACGGATAATCGGGATCTTTGTGTGTAAACACACAGTTTCCGGTTCTCTGAGGAGAGAACAGACAGATCGTCTGTTCATACTGAGTATGAACAGCAATCTGTCATCTCCCCTGGACAGTCCCCTCCCCCCTTCAGTTAGAACACAAACTAGGGAACACATTAACCCCTTGATTGTCCACTAGTGTTAATCCCTTCACTGCCAGTGACATTTTTACAGTAATTAATGCATTTTCTATAGCATTGATCGCTGTATTAATGCCAATGGTCCCAAAAATGTGTCAGAATTGTCCGATGTGTCCGCCATAATGTTGCAGTCCTGATAAAAATCGCAGATCGCCGCCATTACTAATTTAAAAAAAAAAATTACTAATAAAAATGCCATAAAACTATCCCCTATTTTGTAGACGCTATACATTTTGCGCAAACCAATCAATATACGCTTATTGCGATTTTCTTTTTACCAAAAATATGTAGAAGAATACATATCGGCCTAAACTGAGGGGGAAAAAAAATGTTATACATTTTTGGGGATATTTATTAGAGCAAAAAGTAAAAAAAAGTTTCAAAATTGTCACGCTTTTTTTGTTTATAGCGCAAAAAATAAAAACAGCAGAGGTGATCAAATACCACCAAAAGAAAGCTCTATTTGTGGGAAAAAAAAGGATGTCAATTTTGTGTCGTGCTCTGGTCAGGAAGGGGGTAAAATCTTCCGGGGCTGAAGCGGTTAATATTACAATTGTACTTGTATGGTAGCAAGGGGCTTAACATAGGCAGACTATTTCTAATCAGGACTCGAAAGAATGCAAACATGTACTGAAAAAATTATTAGTGTTGTGTGCACAGCGAGGGCAGTGTGCAATACATACAAAATAAAATACAATTATATACAGAACTTACAAATTTCCTTTACAGTTCCACTAGATTTTAGTTAGGGGCATCAGAGTAAAGTGGGCTGCATACAAATGCACGCCACACTTTTCAGATATTTATTTGTAAAAAAAATGTTGAAAACCATTTATCCTTTTCCTTTCACTTTACAATTATGTGCCACTATCCCAATATAATATATTTACGTTTTTGGTTGTAACATGACTAAATGTGGAAACTTTCAAGGGTTATGTAAAATATATAAAGATTTCGCGCAATATTAAATAAAATTACAATAAATGAATAAATAAATAAATATATTAACGTGTGTCATACATGTGCAAGTTGCATAGTAAGCGAAGTAGAACGTGACAATAAAGGTGCTAATTAGTGAGCTATTACTACAAAGGATGAATTATCTCTATAATGTAGCATCTAGCTTTAATCGTTATCTACTAATAGTGATTGATTAATAACAGCAAGACGTGCGTGAAAACACAATTAAAAGTAATCATTGATTAAAGCATAATAAAAAACATAATAAAACGCACAATCCAAAAAACTGGTGCAGGTGAATATAAAACATATATGTGTAAAACTTGGGACATCACTCCATAATCTCATGAGAGATAGTAGGTTAAGAGGAATACTCATCAGCACTCTGTTAAAATGGAAAATAAAGTGCTATTGGAGAATAATGGGTTAAAAATTAGAAAGTCTATGAATAAATGCCGTTTTTCTATTCAGTTATGATGCATAAGGTAGACTGGGTGCGTGACCCTGCTGTTGGTGTATCCTCTAATGGTCTCTTAGGACCCTCACCTTCATATTGTAGAAAAACAGCATTCAATAGTACAGGATTTGTTGTTCTGGCAGCTGTCACCGAAATCTCTGCTCTCTCTGTAGTTAATCCTCAGTCCGTCACTCTCTGTATCTCCAAGGTGGTTCTCTCAATAGCAGGGGAGATAAAACAGAGATCGGGGAGGGGGAGAAAACAGGGGCTCCACTAGTGTATTAAAGTTTTTAAAACCCGGGGGAATGTATTTAAAGTAATGCTCTTACATTTATAAAATATAAAACAGGCAGAGTAATGATAAGAAGGGTTGTGGCGTTCTCACTTGTGCTTCAAAATGTGTCGAACCGCTCAGCCAATCCCTACGCGTTACAACACCGTCACGTGTCTTCATCTGGGGAACCGGATTGGCTGCTGATGGTTAGCTTAAATATAATGGGACCGGAAGTTCTCGGGCCGCCATTTTACTTATGGTTTATGTTGTTTTAGTCTAGCGCCATTTTTCTTGAGACTAAGGGGAGTTTTGTAATCTCCATTTTTGTTGGAGGTATATGCTATTATTCCTCTATCACAGGTTCATATATGTGGCATACTTGTTATAGTGTCATGGCTAATATACACTGCGATCTGACGTGAAAGCGTCACATTGTACGGATTAACAATAGATTGAGATTAGTTGTCTAGTTTATATGAATATTAATTATTGGGGTTGTGCATATAAATAATAAATGTGTATTAAAGCGCCCCTGACAGCAGGGTCACGCACCCAGTCTACCTTATGCATCATAACTGAATAGAAAAACGGCATTTATTCATAGACTTTCTCATTTTTAACCCATTATTCTCCAATAGCACTTTATTTTCCATTTTAACAGAGTGCTGATGAGTATTTCCCTTAACCTACTATCTCTCATGAGATTATGGAGTGATGTCCCAAGTTTTATACATATATGTTTTATATTCACCTGCACCAGTTTTTTGGATTGTGCGTTTTATTATGTTTTTTATTAAGCTTTAATCAATGATTACTTTTAATTGTGTTTTCACGCACGTCTTGCTGTTATTAATCAATCACTATTAGTAGATAACGATTAAAGCTAGATGCTACATTATAGAGATAATTCATCCTTTGTAGTAATAGCTCACTAATTAGCACCTTTATTGTCACGTTCTACTTCGCTTACTATGCAACTTGCACATGTATGACACACGTTAATATATTTATTTATCCATTTATTGTAATTTTATTTAATATTGCGCGAAATCTTTATATTTTTGCTGCAATATTATTAGTCACTCTTTATGCGATTTTATATTTTTGACACTGCAATTAGTTTTATTTTTACATCCGACAAGCGCGAAGGACACTATACACTTGATTTACACTTTCAAGGGTTATGAATACTTTTTTTTTCAAGACGCTGTAAGTGTAATGCAACCCCAATAAGTCCACACAAAATGTACTAAAGCATAGAATATATACACTTGGCAGCGAAAACCAATAATGGTCAAAATGTGACAGTAAACACCCTCCAGGGGTGTAAAAACCAAATATTTAATTAAAAGATTGATGCCAAAAGGAATATTGTCACGGAACGTCCCACACTCTGCTTGAGTGCTTCCGTCAGTATACCACTTCCTTGTAGTCTGGATACAGATATCAGATATTCCAACCGCTCATAAGCACGAAACAAGGCGACACTTGCTTAGGTGCTAACATGAACTAACTTTATTTAGAACCAGAATACAGTCTTATATACAGGAGAAGATGAGGTTCCCCCCTCCTGCTCATATTACTCTAACAATACAATCGTAACCTAATTAACATGAGCTAGTTTATTAAATCATTCACCCAGACCAGATGACTCAGAGACATGACCTGTAGGACACAGACTTGTGGGCACCGAGCTTCACACAGTAACAGAGTTAATTATAAGTACAACCACAGGACATTTTCTCACAATAGCAGAAGCTCCAATAGGTGTCGGCCAGTCTCCTACATTGTATAGAGGACAATGGTGATCAGCTCATTGACTATTCAACACACATTACCATAAACATCAACACAGGGTTAATTAGAACAAACAACAATTAGTTGAATACCCTTAGAACCTGTGGTAAGCCAGACTAAACTCATTTACATTAAACACATTATAGCTGACATCAGACAGGTGAGTGGAGTTGATGACACCAGCATCTCCTCACAGTATGTGTCCCAACAGTATGAATCAGTCTTATCAGCATGGGGCTGCTGGAGGAATCCCCCCTCCCTCTTCAGGGACACACATCCCAAAATGACCACAGCAAGGAGTACCCAACAGAATCAAGCAGCATACAATATATACATATATACACGACTGAGTCCGATTAGTACAGTTCAGACTGGATTTCTAATTCACCTCACAAAGAGTATTGTTCCATTAAAAATCCAGAGCCCATAATCCAAAGACAAGAGGCTTGCATTCAGTCCCCTCCAACAGCCTCTGTCCCGGCTAGGTCTGTCACGTTATATATATATATAAATTCAAATCTAGAAGAGCAAACAAAGACACATCAATGTTGAAAGACCAAGTGGGTGGTGATAAATGAGCACAAATATCCTGCTTTTAGGAATATACTGTATATCTATTTGTCCAAAAGTGAGTCTTCACATCCAGCACCCGTGTTTCTTCCCACACAGAATGTGACTGTGATCTTCCACCAGCCAGCATGCACGCTCACTTCACAAAAAAGACCCCTAAAGGTCAGATGGCACTTTGTATATACCGCTTCTATGCTGGCATCCACATCTGCCTCAGGAGTTGATGGATCCAAAAGATATATATCTATCTATATATATAGATAGATATATATCTATATTAATAGATATATATGTAAAGTTTGGGGATAATAGCTGCACGGAACCAAGTGCATAAACTGTTTAAGCAGCTTCATTCAGCACACAGCACAAAAATACAAAATAAAGTCTGCTTATCTTCAGCACAAAGAAAATCAAAAGGCACATAGTTTGTAGCCGGGTCTTCACCCCATTTTTTAAAAGTCCTTGTTGAATCTTTAGCAGCTCCAAACAGGTACACCGCTCATCGTGACAGGTGTAATCACCTACTCCTCCTCACCACCACCTCTTCACTACTTCCTGTCTTTTATGAGCTGTTTCCTGGAGGCCTTTAACCCCCTGTGTGCTGAATCCCTGTGATCAGGGGTGGAGGCTCTTTCCCACCCGAATATCACTTCAGAGCCTTCCAAATTCCGGGTTCCAAATAACTCTCTATTAAGATAGAGAGGACTGCGAGTCAGTCCTCTCCTGATTGGATCTACTCCCGGAATTCCTCAACTATTCTGGGTGACCCCCTGAACACTACTGTGACTCCCTTAAAGGGACCACAACCCAAATACTGGTGCTATATAGCATCCTTCCAGGACCCAACCTTGGCATCCTGTACATATCCCCCCGCCTCAACGCGGAGGTGTTGGAGGCACCACTCAACATCATACAATGAACTCGTGAGAGGGCATCGGCGTTCTGATGTTGTCTCCCTGGTCTGTGTTCTACCATGAAATTGAACTCCTGGAGAGAAAGGAACCACCTTGTTGTTACCCTGGCATTGGTGTGCTTGTTCTGTCTCACCCAGGTCAATGGGGCATGGTCTGACACCAAGCGAAACCTCCTACCTAGGAGAAAATATTGCAGAGAGTCCAAAGCCCACTTGATGGCCAGACACTCCCGCTCCACCACAGAGTAGTTTCTCTCTGCTGCCGTCAGTTTCCTACTCAGAAAAACTATGGGGTGCTCTTCCCCATTGATCTCTTGAGACAGGACTGCTCCTAATCCTTCACTTGAAGCATCTGTCTGGACTACAAAATCTTTAGCAAAATCCAGAGCTACGAGCACTGGACCCTGGCACAATGCCGTCTTAAGCTTTTGAAAAGCTTTTTCGGCATCGTTATTACACTTTATCATCACTGACTTTCTGCCTTTGGTCAATATATATATACACACACACACACACACTTCAAAGAGAAAAAAATGAACACTTCCGTAGTGCAGTAGTTTATTAAAACTTCATAAAAACCATTAAAAAGCCACTCGGAATATCACTGGGAGTCAAGACTCAATACAGCATTAAAGGTATACCAAGATGGCCGACTTCTAGTTTAGACAGGATGTGACATCACTGAAATCAGGTGATTCAACACGTCGGAACAGAAGCGAGTGTACTGTGAACATCAAATATATCTTCTTAAACATAGCTTAGTGTCTTTTAAACAATAATAACCACATGTCCCACGCTTTAGTACATTTACTGCGGCAGCCGTAGGCTCAGCATCATACTGGTATGCTGCTAAGCTAATGTGCACTCCTGTGCCCCAGTGGTGCAACTGCATGACCGCTGTGTTCATCGTACTCGGTACCTGGCTGCTGGGAGTTTACATGATTACAATATAAACAAAACAGTCATGTATGGCTTCCATTCATGACTGTTTTGCTTACTATTATGATGCTTTTATTGCAGGGATATGCAATTAGCGGACCTCCAGCTGTTGCAGAACTACAAGTCCCATCATGCCTCTGCCTCTGGGTATCATGCTTGTGGCTTTCAGTCTTGCTATGCCTCATGGAACTTGTAGTTCTGCAACAGCTGGAGGTTCGCTAATTGCATATCCCTGTTTTATTGTCTCACAGCTATCATATGGTACCTGAGCCAATCACAGCACCCTATACCATGTGATTAACTGTAGCCAGTCACAGATCACAAGCTGTCATTAATGAAAACCAATTATGACAGATAAAACTGTTGCTTATGACAGTGATCATCACTGTTATAAGCAATAATGGTGTAAAACAAATCCCTGATCTCCACCCCCAGAGCAGTACCGTGTCACTATGGTGACACTGAGCTACTTTGATGACAGGATGTTAAAAAAAAAAATAAATAAATTTTTTTTAAATTAATAAAAGTAATTTCTTCATTTTCCCAAGAATTGAAAACTGTAACAAAAAAAAATTCAACTTCACTATGCCTCTTACTAAATAAATATTTCCAAAAGAGTAACTTAGGGGGTATTTGTACTGTCCAGGCATTTTAGGCCCTCAAGAAATTAGATCAATACATCAGGATTGATCAATTTTCAAATATACCATAGTTTGTGTAGACATTATAACTTTCACACAAACCAATTAATATGCACTTATTAGGATTTTGTTTTTTAAGAAATGTAGCAGAACACATTTTGGCCTAAATTATGAAGAAATTTGATTTTATTCTATGGTTGGACTGGATGGACTTGTGTCTTTTTTCAACCTGACTAACTATGTAACTAACTATGTATTGAATATGTTTTATAACCGAAGGCAGAAAATATTGTTTTGTTTTTTCAAAATTTCCAGTCTTTTTTTTCGGTTTATATAACAAAAAAAAAAAAAAACCCCAGTGGTGATTAAAGTGATTGTAAATGATCACCTTGTAAAACAGCCCATTCAGTTTAAAATAGAAATGAAAGGCAAAACATTTTTTGTATAGAAATAAAACAAAAAAAACTTCCCTTTTTTGTAAATGATTACATCCCCTCTGTTCTTGGCTGCATACGAGCTGGGAGGAGGAGAAGCAGCAGCACACTGAGCTTCCCATTCCGATTATTGGAGGAGACCAGGCTGTGCTCTCCTGCTTAGTGTGGTCAGTTTTTTGTAGGAAAGCAAGGGGACTAGCAGGAACACCAAGGATTTCACATAAAGGAAGCAATACAAAGAGAACAGGATACTTTCTTATGCAAGTATATGATACAGCAGGTACATATCAGGAAAATAATATGTTAGGGTAACAAATGCTTTAAATATCACCAAAAAAAGGTTCTATTTGGGTAAAAAAAAAATATAAAATTTGTGTATAGTGCTGCATGACCGAGCAATTGCCAGTTAAAATGCCCTGGTCTTAAAGGGGGGAAAACCTTCCGGAGGTCAAGTAGTTAAATAATCATTCCGAGAATGTCCATAAATGTATATATTGTGCCAACTGAAGAGCTTTGCTGAGACTTTAAATAATGACCCAAATCCTACGCACCACACCACCACCATCGTGCCACTCAAGATGTGAACTCACCTTAGATGTTTTGTAAATTTAAAAAAAAAGGCATATTATAGACAGATACTCCTTCAGTACACTCTCCACTGGTGAATCCAAGATGGGGCCTTGTACAAGGATGCCCATCTGACACGGGCCGTCCCTCCCAGACTCGACTCGGTGGTGAGTGCCTTATTCGCTTTCCAGTATCAGGCATCTGTTTCTTAGATTTGCAAGGCTGTTCACGCATTTGTTAGTTTTGCAAGATGGATTTTTAGGCCTAATTTGAGACCAGCTTTAGCTGTAAAAATCTTCAAGTGACTCTAGAGAATTTGCTGTGTTGCTCACCCTTTGTGTAGTATATAAAGGAATCTTAATTTTTTTTGTTCCGCCCGCTGAAAAAATTTAGTATTTATGGCTAATTTAAGAGGCTGGAGGAGATCAGGACTACTGTAGAAAAAGGGGTGAAAATTTTATTTTTTTAACAAAACAGTGCTTTGACAAATTAAATGTTATAGTTTAGATCTACTTTAACTTTTAAAGTATATTTTTACATTAGAAAAAAAAAAGTTTGCAAGCAGGAAGAGTTTTATTGTATTGTATTTTTTTTTTTTTGCAGAGCAAACATACTTTTTGTTTATTTTGTAATAAAATTTGCATTGAACTACATGCTCACAATTTTTTTTAGAATGTACACTAAAAACTGCACGTCCAGCTCGATGTGCTTTTTCGCCATGCCCTGGACACTGGGATGAATTTGCTCCCGTGTTGATAGGGAGTTACATCACCCTAGGCTCGTAAATCAAGCTGGATAAAGATGCTGAACCCAGAGGAGAACCAGAAGGGACCTCACTGGTCAACAACAGCTGGCTATTGTATAAATGTGGGAACTGCTACTGCAACTTTGTTGATATTGAGTGTCTTTTAGGGCCCATTCACACCAGCCCGGTCTGCTATGGTGCAATACACACATTGGCATGTGTTGCATTTAGGTAGCTCAGTAATTTAAATGGGCTGCCTAACACTCAACGATAGTTCAAAAATAGTGCACACCCATAAGGCCTTTTCACAGCATACAGCATTGTGCTGGGGTAACGTGTTACCTTAATGCACATTACATGTGTTTGCTACAGCACAGTTTAGTATACAGTTTCCGGTGCATTGGGAAGGGGACAATTGCAACCTGCCCCATTTTCATATATGTTGTGGAACATTTTAGCCCAATGATTTTGAATGGGCTGTTGTGCATTTCAGCTCACAACACTGTGATGTGAATGGGCCCTTAAAGTCACTGATCCTGGAATAAATATGCAATCTGATGTCAGGGCTCTAGACAGTCTTTATGCTTTAAACAAGTCATTGATTCTTAAACGGTAAACCAAGGATAAGAATGACAATCCAGACATTTATTTTAGCTTAGCTGCTTCTTCACAGAAGATATTTTTGTTTTGTTTTGTTTTTCTTTTGTAAGCAAGCCCAACTCCAAGTATCTTAAAATATATCCCTTGCAGTGGGAGTGTGCCTGCACTGCAAGGGTTAAATGCTTATTTAGGTCTGAGGAGTTGTTAAAGGAAATTAACCTACCCACCCCTCTGCGCTTCTAGACCGGTTCCTGTAGCATGTTTTTACCTGTGCTCCAGCAGTCGAAGGGCCTGATGTCATCACGGCCAGTGCAGAGTTTATAGCCTTGCATTGGACATGATGGCCCAGAGGGACAGTGTGGGGAGCTCTATCTGTCAGGGTAGCTGAGGATCAGGTAAGTTAACCACTTCACCTCTGGAAGGTGAACCCCCTGTCTTGACCAGGCCATTTTTTGCCTTACGGCACTGCGTTACATTGATCGACAATTGCGTGGTCATGCGACGCTGTACCCAGATAAATTGTATGTCTTTTTTTTTCCATAAATAGAGCTTACTTTTGGTGGTATTTCATCACCTCTGCGGGTTTTTTTTTGTTTTTTTTTTGTGCTATAAACGACTGACAATTTTGAAACAAAAACAATATTTTTTACTTTCTGCTCTAAAGCACATCCAATAAAAAAATAACATTTCTAAATCAATTTAGGCCAATATGTGTTCTGGTACATATTTTTGGTAAAAGCGCCTACAAACTATGGGATATTTTTATTTATTTTATTTTACTAATATTGGTGGCAATCAGCGATCTATAGCGGGACTGCAATATTGCAACAAATCGGACAGCTGACACTTTTGACACTTTTTTGGAGACCAGTGACATTACAGTGATCAGTACTAAAAATATGCATGATCACTGTACTAATGACACTGGCAGTGAAGGGGTTAATATCAGGGGTTGATCAACGGGTTAACTGTGTGCCTAGCTAATGTTTCAGTGTAGTGGGGGAGGTGCTCTTACTAGTGGAATGCATGGATCTGAACTGAAAGAATGGCAATCTGCCTTGTTTACATAGGCAGACTGCCATTCTGTCCCAGTACCGAAAGATCAGCGGGTGCAGGCAGACATCGGGTCCACAGGACCTGCTGATCAGCTCCCACTGTGTAAAATAAAAGTGGGAGCGAGCCGCCGGCAGCACACACTAGTATTCAAAACCCGGAAGTGCAGTTTATATACATGTGATTCTGCGCAGCACGGCCACCCTGTAATAGTAAATGTGCTATGGAGCGGTTGGCAAGTGGTTAAAGTGCTTTTCCTCTCCACTATACTAAATAACCAGTTAATCCTGGCAGTGTGGGCACAGCCCTAGTACAAGGTATAATTTTAAAGTTTTGCTTCATTATGGATCATATTTGATTGAAATTTATTTTTATTATACATTTTCTTTTTTTTTTTTTTTTATATAGTGCTCTAACCCTTGAGGATGAAAAAAGGATGTTGGCCCATCACATTAATGTACTCGTAAGAATGGTAAGAATCTCTGCTTCGTGTCATTTAAGCTGGGATACTCCCACCTATGATCTTTCTACTAAAGCCTTTGACAGTATAGAGTGGCAATATCTTTGGGCAGTTTTGGCCAAGTTTGCTTCTGGGAAGGGTTTATCTTTACCTCCTCACTCCAAACACTCCACACTTGCATGCACACCCCTCCCTCTCTTCTACCTTCCCTGTCCCTTTGATACACAGAGTACCCCTGCATAGTCACAAGCCATGTGAGCTGCGAAACGCTCACAAAGACGAAATCCTCCTCATGTATCAGTAGTTCTTCCATTTTATTCACCAAACTCCTAACTTTTGTGAGCATGCCTTTTAATTTTGTATGCGTGCATATTCTGTTCTTGTGTGCACCAAAGATTGCAATAGAATTCTGCCAGCTTGTGCTTTCAGAGATTGAAATTGCTGTTTATTCTATCTAGTAGCTAATTTACAAATCTCTATATGTAATATAATAGTGAAAATACTTAGATGTTTGTAAAGTGGCCAGCCTTAGAAAATAGTTTACAGGTATTCAGTATTTTAAAGTTGTTATGTGACAAGAATACAGTTGAAATCTTCTTAAAGGGAAAACTGTTTTGGTGACAGCTGCCAACAAGAGCATTTCCTTTCACTTTGAAGAAAATTCCTCTTACAATCTGTTGTATGTCTTGGACAGGAAGTGGTAAAAAATATCTGACAGGACATAGATGGGGGAGAAAAAAAAAGACTTGACCAAGCCACACTCTAAAAATAAAAGTTTTGCCTTTAGATGCACTGCAGTAGTAATCCAAATGTACACTTTAACCCCTTTATGACCGCTTCAGCCATATATGCGGAGAGAAGGAAGTGGGCTTTCTTTCTGGGCACAGCATATATGCATAACTGTGTGCTGGAAGTGCTTCCCAAGCACAGAGACCAAGCTGTCGCCAACAGCTCCTGGTCTTGTACTAGTGATCCGGAGCTGGGATCACTTTGATTAGCCAATCAGCTTGTTCAAAAATAAAGATAAAATTGATCATCGCTTGATCTTGTTTAGAGAATGTTAGTGTTGGGGTCAGGGTGTTTTACGTAAGGAAAAAAAGGGTTTTAGATTTAGTGTTCAAGTAGGAAAAAACAAAACAAAATGCATTTTATTGTAGTAGTGGGTCATAGTCACAAAAGGGTTGAAGATTCATTATACTTCCCTTTAAATCACCAAGTTGTACTAGACCTAACACTTGTCTTTTTCTCATCCTTTACAGGTCTCTTTTGGGCGTGACTTTGAGCAACAACTAAGTTTTTATGTGGAAGCCAGAGCAATGTTCTGTAATCTAGAGCCTGTGCTTGTGCAGTTAATTCATGTAAGTGAAATCAGCAGGGCTATTTATGTGTGCTAAAGCTGTATTGTTGCCCATGTATCATTGCCTTCCATGTACAACAAATTGCTTAAAATAGTTTTCTAGTTACAGCATACTTTTTCATTTTATAACAGCATTGTAATAGAAATACAAACAATAGTTATTTTTGAGAATCCAGTATAGGCTTACTCGAAAACCCCCCTTTCATGTTGTGATTGTTGCTTGTCTGCTGGCCATCTCTTTACACAGCTTCATGGATTCACTACATGCATTGCTGCTTTTTTTCTGCTCATTCCTTTGGTTTTCTTTTGATTTCTGTGAACTAAGTATCCATGTACCTTGTTGCCTGTAGGGACCCTGCCTCTTAAAATTCTGCCTCACAGTATCTCTGTAGTTCAGAAGGCAGCAACTGTGAAATACATGGCACAGCATTGCATATACACCAGACATAATGAATGTGTGTCAGAAATCAAGGAAGTGAATGTGTGGGGTTCTTTATAAAGTAAGTGTACAAACTTCATGATTATTTTTCTCTGAAATACTACCTGTTCCTCGAGCCACACCAGAGAGGCACCAGGAGATTAGGAAACTGAACAAGTGGCTGAGGAACTGGTATAGGAAAGAGGGGTTTGGGTTCCTGGAGAACTTGACTGACTTTGGAGTCGGTTACCAGCTCTTTAGTAAGGATGGGCTGCACCTTAATAGGGATGGTACAGCTCTATTGGGAATAAAGATGGCCACTAAGTTGGAGGGGCTTTTAAACTAGCTGTTCGGGGGGAGGGTTTAGCCGTAGCGATAACCGGCAATGAGCATAGGTCAATGAGGATTAGTGGAGACACTAGTGGTATTATAGCCGTAACATCTAATCCCGGGGGGTTAAGGAGTTACCAATTCAAAAATGAAGCCTGAGTAATCATGTGGAAATTAAAATCTGCACCAATACAAAACTCAGGGGAATGTTCACAAATGCCAGAAGCCTAGTCAATAAAATGGAGGCAATGGAGCTGCTACTACACGAGGATGTGGGCTGCATGGGAACATCAAATACTTGGTTTTACAGCTCAAATGACTGGCTGGCAAACATCCAGGGGTATTCCTTGTATCGGAGGGTAGGAGAGGGAGGGGTGCTTCTATATATCAGGAATGATTAAGGGTAGAAGAGCGGGCTGATATCAGTGATGGGGCAAGGGGGGAGTTGGAGTCAATATGGGTGGAACTCCAAAGGGTGGAAGTAAGCGGGAAATTACTAGTGGGGGGTATGTTACAGGCCCCCTAACCTGAGGAAAGAGCTGCAGTTGGGTCTCCTTTCACAATTAGAAATGGCAGCAAGACAGGGAAATTTCATCATAATGGGGGACTTTAACTATCCCAACATTAACTGAGTGGAAGGGACAGCCCACTCATTAAAGGCCCGCCATTTCTCAAATGTTCTACAGGACAGCTTCATGTCCCAATTGGTGTATTCCCTGACTAGGAGTAACGCATTGCTAGATCTTTTCATTACAAATGATACAGATCTGATTGCAGATGTGGAAAATTGGGACAACTTGGGAACTAGTGACCACAAGATTATTACATTCCGCATAAATCATAGGAAAGGGAGGCATGAGGGAGTACTAGAACACTAAATTTCAAAAGTGCAAACTTTTCTAAACTGTACTCAATGCTGCAGGGAAAAATGGGAATGCTTTAGGAATATATTAAATATATTGCAGAGTGCATTCCAAGAGGTACTAAATATAGAAGAACAAAGGTTAAACATGGGTGGCTGAACCAAAAAGTAAAATGTCATGAAGAACAAAAAAAAAAAAGACCTTTAAAAAATACAAAGTGGAGGGGTCAGTGTTAGCATTCAAACAATACAAGGAATGCAATGTGAGGTGTAAGAACGCAATCAGGGTGGCTAAAAGACTATGAGAGACACATAGCGGAGGAGAGTAAAAATAATCCCAAGAAGTTTTTTTTTTAAATATATTAATCATAAAAAGGTGAGGACAGAACACATAGGCCCCATAAAGGACGAGAAAGAGAAGGTGGTTACAGATGACAAGGGGAAGGCAGCTGAGCTAAATACTTTCTTCTTTCCTCAGTCTTTACACAGGAAAAGGAGGGGTATACCGACTACAACAGTATTGTTAGTAACACACCACAGGAGCTACCCTTGTGGCTAAGAGAGGCTGGAATCCGGAAAGGATTAGAGAAGTGTAACATAAATAAATCACCCGGACCAGATGGCTTACACCCAAGAGTCCTTAAAGTACTCAGGTTAAAGCCAGACTTCTATTCCTAATCTTCATGAATAGCTTACTGACAGGACCAGGTACCAGCTGATTGGTGGAAATTCCCACATGGTACCAATATTCAGTAAAGGGCAGAGATCTATTCCTTGGAACTTATAGGCATGTCGGTAGTTTGCAAACTATTCGAGGGGATGATAAGGGACCATATCCAAGAATTTTCTGATGAAAACAGTATAATTAGCAGTAATCAGCACAGGTTTAGGAAAAATCGCTTTTGCCAAACCAACCTATTAACATTTTACGAGGTAGTGAGCTGCCATTTGGACAAAGGTAGGCCAGTGTATGTGGTGTATCTGGATTTTGCGTAAGCTTAAACACTTAATCTACAAGCTGAGGTATGTAGGCATGGACCATAGGGTATGTACCTGGATAGAAAATTGACTATCGGGGTGTGTCCAAAGGGTTGTGATAAATAACGTATACTCAGAATGGTCTAGAGTGGTTAGTGGGGTACCCCAGGGCTCTGTCCTGAGAACAATTCTGTTTAATTTATTTATAAATGATATAGAGGATGGGATAAATATCTTGATCTCAGTGTTTGCTGATGATACAAAAATATGCAGGGCAACAACACAGCAGGATATAGAAACTTTATAAAAGGACCTGAATAAATTAATGGCGTGGGCTACTACATGGCAAATGAAGTTTAATACTGGGAAATGTAAGGCAATGCACTTGGGGGATAAAATATAAATGCAAGTTACTCTTTAGGGGGAGAATCTCTAGGGGCTTCCAGGATGGAGAAGGATCTAGGGGTCCTAGTAGAAGACTGAGACTGAGCAATAGTATGCAGTGTCAAGCTATGGCTTACAAAGCCAGCAGAATATTAGCATGCATTAACCACTTGCCCACCGCACTTTTTTGTTGTTCATCCCTGTCCGATTCGTTATACTTTTTTATCAGAGCAATTCCTCTTTCTGCGATATCATTGACAACTTTAAGAGCGTTCACATGGCTTCTTAGAGAATCACTGCAGTATTTTGTCACGTCGTGGAGCCCAAACAATTCAAAGAACGTCTTTGTTTTATTTAGTAACGAAATGGCTCAGGTCTTTTCCTTCAAAAAACATGTTTTTACCCTCTAATCGTTTCACTTCCTTTTTCTTTGCAGGTTCGGTTTAAAAATTTTTAGTCATATTTTCCTTAACAGCCTGAGTAATACATTCATCCAAAAAAGCCAATCATACGTTTGTTTCTAACAGATACCAAAGGTGTTTCTTAGCAACTGTGAGAGCACATTTTTTGACGTCTGCATCTGGGTAATTGCTCAAAAGCTGTAGCATATCCAAATCATTATTTGAAGCCCATAGACTTACAATTGCCTCATGCCAAAAGCGAACATATATGAGGCTGACTCATATTCATATGACTCATGACTCTTTGCAGTTTTCTCTTGGATAACTTCAGTCTCTTAGGACATTTTGGATGTAGTTAACCTTTTTCACTTGTTCTTCTAGAAAGCCTTGAATGGGACTTTCTTTATCCAGCATTGTTGTATATGACTTCTTAACAAGTGAAGCCCACAGACTTTGCTTTGACAAAAGTGATCAATATGTGCAACCCCTAAATATTATCCAATCTTCTTGAAATTTGGCATATATATCTTTTACATCACTGAGAGTCGGGGCGTAAGCAAAGTCATATGAAAATCACATCTTTGGAAAAGTGAAACACCCTAAGGTGCTAGGAAAGTGTGTTTCTTGTAGAAAAAGAATATCTATTTTTTGGGAGTGGTAATATTGGAAAATATTCCAGTGTTTAACAGGTAAATTCATTAGTTGAACATTGTGTGATGCAATACACAACAAAGGGATTGGTGCAATGGGGTTAGCGATGGAGCAGTATAAGAGAGAGTGCCAGTGAGTTGCCGTCACTTACCCAAAGACGGATTTTAGTCTCAAAGGTCAATAGAATGGGCCATTGCTCATTGAAATGAATCAGGACCCAGGAACAGTGTGAGATCAAACAGGCCACTGAAAAAGAAGAGAAGTTAGTAAGAAGGAAAGGGTAGAAATGCAAGAGAAAGAGGAGATCGAAAAAGAATGGAACACACAGTGCATGAGTGGTATGTACCCACCATACCCCTAGTCACAAAAACAACTCACCTCTAGGAAGAGGGGGAATCCCGACTAGGAGAGGGAAAAATCTGCGTCTCCAAGTACAGGAGGAGGTGCATGAGTACCGCTCTGGCCGCAGCACTTCCTAACTAAAAACAGCTATTAATTACAAAAGCAACGACATCAAAGCCAACACCGTATCTTATGAGCATCACAGACTGGCATAGTCAGGGCAAACCTATTGTATTGGCGGGGGGGGGGGAGCTGGAAATAGGGATAGGTAGGTGAGGGGGGTTAAGGAAGGGTAAGTGGATTCAGGTTCAGGAGGAGAACCACTGTAGAAATACTTGTTAATGCCCAGAGATCAGTGAGTACATAGACATAAGCTAGGCTATAACTGAGCTGCAGCCTATGGGGAGTGGGACAATGGGGACCCTTATGAGTCAATCAGGCACTATGAAATAGGTTTTAGAGAACCTACAAACAGCTTAAGGCTAAATAGGCAAAGTCCAGACCTAAGGCCTTATTGGGGAAGAAAAAAAGGAATCTTTAACAGGGGGGCCCTCAGATCCCCCCCACCACCATGTGAATGGGTATGTGATAGACTCACCCAGGACAGAGGCTGTTGGAGAGGACTGAATGCTAGCCTCTTGCCTACTGATTATGGGTCCTGGATTTTAACCACTTCAGCCCTGGAAGATTTGGCTGCTGAATGACCAGGCCTTTTTTTTTGCAATACGGCACTGCATCGCTTTAACTGACAATTGCGCGGTCGTGCGACGCTGTACCCAAACAAAATGGATGTCCTTTTTTCCCACAAATAGAGCTTTCTTTTGATGTTATTTTATCACCTCAGAGGTTTTTATTTTTTGCGCTATAAACAAAAGAAGAGTGACAATTTTGAAAAATGCTATATTTTTTTACTTTTTGCTATAATTATCCCCAAAAAATATTTTTTTTTTCCTCAGTTTTGGCCGCTATGTATTCTACATATTTTTGGTAAAAAAAAATCTAAATAAGTGTATATTGATTGGTTTGTGCAAAAGTTATAGCATCTACAAAATAGGGGATAGTTTTATGGCATTTTTATTATTATTTTTTTTTTTTTATTAGTAATGGCGGCAATCTGCGATTTTTTTTTTTTTTTTTTTATCGTGACTGCGACATTATGGCAGACACATCGGACACTTTTGACACATTTTTGGTACCATTTTCACTTATACGGTGGTCAGTGCTATAAAGATGCACTGATTACTGTGTAAATGATACTGGCAGGGAAGGGGTTAACCACTAGGGGCGATGAAGGGGTTAAGTGTGTCCTAGGGAGTGATTCTAACTGCGGGGGGGATGGGCTAGAACTCAAATGACAGCGATCACTGCTCCCGCTGACAGGGAGCAGTGATCTCTGTCATGACACAAGGCAGAACGGAGTTATTCTAGAGTACTTCTTGTTGAAATTAGAGTGATAGCTGTAGTGCATTCTGCGGCTCCGTCACACGATCCCCTGTACGCGGCAGGCGCGCCTGCTAGCCCCGCCGATTAAAGGAGACGTACAGGTATGCTCCATTTGCCCACCGCTTCCATTGTGCCAATGTATATTAGCGTGCAGCGGTTGGCAAGTGGTTAAACCCGTGGATACTAAAGTTCTCTTACTTCTACACAACAGTGCCTCTATAACCAAGGCAAACAACAAGGGTGACAAAGGACACCACTGCCGTGTGCCATTCTTTATTCTGAAAGGGGGGCAGAGGATACCATTAACCTTGACCCTGGCTGAAGGTTTCCCATACAAGGCCATAATTCAGCTTACATTTTCGGCCCAAGACAATCCGGGTCTCCTCTGGAAACACCCAGTCTACCCTGTCGAACGCCTTTTCGGTGTCTGTGAACAGGAGTAGACTGGGTATGCATGTTTTTTGTACGGAAACCCAGTGAACCAGATAAAGGGCTCTTATTGAGTCGTCCCTAGCTTCCCTACCCCTGATAAACCCGGTCTGGCCTGGGTTAATCAAGGACGGTAGGTGAGGCTGCAGCCTAGAAGCCAATACCTTTGCTAGTATTTTGACATCTAGATTTAAAAGGGATATTGGGTGATAACTCGCACATGATGTTGGGTCCTTACCCTCTTTAGGGATTACTGCTATGAAAGCCACAAAGGGCCTCTGGAACAATGTTATGTTTTATCAGTGAGTTGAAATAATCACATATGTACAGAAGTAAGAGCGACAAAAATTTCCCGTAATATGTGCTATTAAATCCATCTGGTTAAGACTTTTCCCTTTAGGGAGGCTCTTAATGGTGTTCTCCAGTTCCTCCAAGGAAACAGGTAGTTCAGAAGATAATTTGGGGTATTTTATCTCTGCCAAATACCTCTTAAGAGGCAAATAATCTAGCGCTAAATAATGAATGTAAATATGGTAATATAAGTGATAAAGAAGACAAATCAAAAATATAATGATAAACACAGAATGTCCGATCTGTGAAAAAACCAATGTGTCATTGGAAATAAACATTGGTGGTGGGCTTGGCTTATCGCTCACCACATTGCCCTGTTTTTACTTCTGTGATCACATTTTATTTCTGTATGTGGTTTTTTAGAAATAAAATACCCACTTTTTTGATCTGCACCATGTGGAAGCATTTTCTTTCTCCACATATGATTTCGGTGGCTCCGGTACCCTGCTGATTATACCATCTAGAATCAGCCTGCAGCCTCTAGGATTCGAGGTCCATACAGAGGCTCTTCATCCCTTCCTTGGATACCATCCCCGAGGTCCCGGTCCGTCTGGAGTTCCATACATCGGCCATCTGTGGCGTCATGCCTGTATGATTCCTTGTCGCTGACAAAGGAGTCCACTAGTTCCGGTAAGGGCACATGCATTTATTTTCAGGATTTGAGGATGCAATATCCCTGATGGTCTCCATACCGAACAGTGTTCATCATTTGTATTTCCTTGTTCCTTTACCATTCCGTGGTGTATGATTGGACTATGTTTCATATTATCGCACTGTTTTTTTTCACATTTGACACATTGTTTTTTACACAGATCGGACATTCTATGTTTATCGTTATATTTTTGATTTGTCTTCTTTATCACTTATATTACCATATTTACATTCACTATTTAGCGCTACATTATTTACCTCTTAGGTTTATCCATGTTTGTCACATTGTCTATGTGGCTGCTTGAGTTTTTCTGTCACCTGGGTTCAGCGCAGTAATACCTACTTTTTATCAAATAATCCTGTCTCTGTGTCTCAAAGAATAACAAGGCGGTCCATCTGGGATGTAGACAATGCAGAAGACAGTAAAATTCCTGAAACAGCTTAGCTATCTTAGATGAATAAAGAACAAGTTTTCCATCCAGAGACGTCAGTTTTATGAACATGGCACATCCCTATCCTCTTTCTCAGGGCACAAGCCAACATCTTCCCAGATTTATTGCAATGTTCATAAAATCTGTGGGCCCAGTATCTCATTCTTTTTGTTGACCTGTTGATCTAGGAGAAACAACAATCTATCACGTACCTCGTTGACGCAGCTCTTGATTTCAGGGTGTTGAAAACATTTATGTAAGTTTTCTAATTGCTGTATCTCCCAAGATCAATTGCCGGATATGCTCAGATTTTGCTTTTTAAGCCTTGAACCTTCGGAGATCATAACCCCTCTGACTGCTTTATGCCCTTCTCATATTCTCTTTTTAGAGACTTTGTGTTATTGATCCCAAAATATGTTGTAATATCTTCAGAGACTGCTGCCAAGGCAGAAGGGTCATCCAGAATGTTGTTGTTCATGTGCCAGGTCCATTCCCTTTCCATCCTACCAGGAGATCTAATCGTAATTGAAACTGGAACATGATCCGGCAGGGTAATTTGTTCAATAGCTGCTCCTTATAGAGAATCTAAATAGAACTGATCCAGCCAAAGCCAATCCATTCTAGAGTACATCTTGTTGACCTTAGAGTGATAGCTGTAGTTCTTTAGATGCGTGGGCGGCACAGTGGTGTAGTGATTAGCACTTTCACCTAGCAGCAAAAAGGGTCACTGGTTCGAATCCCGACCACGACACCATCTGCCTGGAGTTTGTATGTTCTCCCTGTGCCTGCGTGGGTTTCCTCCCACACTCTAAAGACATGCTGGTAAGTTAATTGGCTCCTGTCTAAAATTGGCCCTAGTATATGTATGAATGTGTGTTGGGGACTTAGGTTGTTAGCTCCTTGAGGGTAGGGACTGATGTGAATGTACAATGTATATGTAAAGTGCTGCGTAATTTGACAGGGCTATAGAAGTACCTGAAATAAATAAATTAAGCAACCGCCAGCTGTCTAATAGATTATATGGCTGCATAGCCTTGCTATAATGTTTTAAGGCTGCCTGGGACAATACTGCCTTTCCCTATCTAGAAATATCTATCTCAAATTAAATTTTCCCCCGAGATCTAGAATTCCCCACTCCCCACATCACTTGTGAACAAGCCCTAATAGTGCAGCCAATCACACAGTTCTCTGTTCACCACCACACCAGCCACAATGTCGACAGACCAGTGTTCCTGATTGCCCAGATGACACCAGATCAGTGCAGTAAGCAACAGTTTTCCTGAACACCACTACACAAATTCCAGTGTCTCCAGACCAGTGTATGGCAGCAACATTGTTCCTTATCACCACTGTAAGCCAGTAATGGTGTCCCTGATTGTCGCCACACCAGTATAAGCCATCAACAGTGTTCCTGATTGCCACTACACAGGTCGCACTGTCATCAGACCAGTACAGCCAGATCACCACCACACCAGTGCAGCGTTGCCTCTGCCCAATGCAGCCAGATCACCACCTCACCAGTGCAGTTTTGCCTTTGCCTGTACCGATCATTTGCCTGTCTGGTGAGCATGTCTGCATGCGACCTGAACTGATCAATCTGCACATCCCGCACATGCAGACAACTGCACTCCTGGAACCACAGGAACTCTCTTCTTCTTTTCTTCAGCCTCCTGTACTTCCTCGCCACTGTACATGGCATTCCTGGGGGCCGCTATATACCAGTTGGCTAAGCTTGCTTGGCTTATAGCAACTGGGACTGCTATAGGTGATGCTACGCTATGCTATACTCCCTGGCCACTTGTACAGAGGTGACCATTACAGTACATTCGTATTGACACAATTGGTTAATTTGTGTGATACACAAAATACATTGTCTGTTATGTAATCAATCCAAACTTTGAGAAAGCCTCACACATGGTATCTCCATATTCTGAAGGAGTAGCAGAATGTGTTTTTAGGTGTGATTCTAAGTATGTGTATGCTGTGTGTTAGAAATATATTTTCTTTATCGTACATCACTGGACACAGAGCACCATAGTAATCACTATGTGGGTATATAGGCACCTTCGGGTGATGGACACTGGTATACCCAATACAGGAAGTTCACTCCCTATATAACCCCTCCTCCTACCAGGAATACCTCAGTTTTTTCGCCAGTGTCTAAGGTGTTGGTCACGAGTGAAGATGTTCTCTGAAGAGCTCCGCTGGAGGGATCCTTTCTGGATTTAAATGTATCCATTCAAAGTGCCAAAGTGATGGTGCCTGGGCCTCGTATATGAAGAACAAGGTTTTGCCTGTAACGCCTCTCCTTGCAGGGCTGGACCCCGGGACCCAGGGCTTTTTGGTCATGCTTACATTACCTAAAGTTTTTCCTGGCAGGGTGCTAATACAGGTCCAAAGGAGTGGAACCCCGATAAAAAGGGACCCGGTCCTTGAAGGTTTGCTAACGCAGCCCGCCGTGGTGGGTGAAATTTGGATCTGTCTGTTACAGTAGTATCCTGTGGTGAGGATAAGGTAAGGGAAGAAGCCTAGGAACTGTAAAAAGTCCACCTCTGGTTTTTTTCTTGCATGAGTAAAATGTTACCATGCCTTAAAGTCTCCACTAGAGGTTGTAAATGCACATACCTTGGTACGTTGCTTCTCAGTCAGCTCAGTGTCCCAGCTAAACAGCATGTGTGTGGTCTCAGCAGCCAGGGGGGATTCCTCATCTAGAACAAAGTTTTTTTCAACAGCATGTTATTTCTCCCTCTGGGGATCTAAGGGGCTGGGAGGTACAACAGCAGTTTGTACAACCCCCCCCCCTCGGGGGGTGCGCCGGCGGCTTCCCTATGTTGGCATTTTATTTCTCCACAGAAGCCCATGAGTTTTAAACTTCCTGCCTCCCCAGCCCTCTCCTCTAGCTGGGTCTGCACTGGCAGACCCGAATGACGTCCGCGCGTGCAGGCTATGGCTAGCTTTAAACCAGAGAGGGGCAGGTTAATGAACAGAGAGGGCGTGGCTTAGGTGCGGCGCTGGTGATGCCGAGAGACACAGAGATAAAACAGACACTTCAAACAGCTAGGAGCTGGAGTCTGGCACACAGGACACAGGAGCACTGGAGGCACGTAAGGCAAATGCATACAGGCATTTCCAGTACAGGAAATACATTTTACTCAGCACCAAGCTGAACTTTATTAGCGGCATTGTTTTTTGCTAGACTATTGCTCAGCAAATATTGCATTTACTTAGTGCCTCTGCTTTTGTGCTTAGCTCTATGGCTCACAAAAAAGACACCACAAAGAAGGTACCAAAAATTCCACCCTCAGGTGCTGGGAACTCCAGTCGTGCCTCCACACTGTCATCCTCTCCTGAAATACCAGATGTGGCAAGCCAGGGTGATTCATTGGAACCAATTAGTGGTGCAGCTGCTTCTCACATCTCAGCCCCTGTATACATGACTGAAGATGCCTTTTCCTCCGCCCTGCAGGGCCTAGGGGGAAAGGTTAGCGGCCTTAATCGCATCCTCCATCCAAAAGGATAGGAAGCGTGTAAGATCCCCCTCCCCCTCCTTAGACCCTTTACCAAGGGGATAGTGGGTAGAGGATGAGGTATTACCCTCAGGCGATCAGGAGGAAAGACAAACCGATTACTCCTCTATGGAGGAAACAACGGTGGATGAACCCTTTTCAGCTTCGCAATCCAAGAAATTGCTGGTACAGTCCCTTAAGGAAATGGTCCGTTCCACTTTCAAGCTACCCCTAATGGAGTCATCTGAAAGTTCGGTTTCTTCTTTGGGCTCCTTAAAACCTTCACAGACTTTTCATGCATTTCCTGTCCTTGCATTACCACTTTAAACAGGCCCTTAAGGAGGTTCCTGTACAACAAGCCCGAGATTTGGCCGAACTGCCAAAAGCATTATGTTTTGCCATAGACGCCATTAAAGATTCTATTCACCAGGTGCCCGCCTTGCGCTTGTGCTCATACACATGCGTAGGATCCTGTGGTTAAAAAATTGGTCAGCCGAAGCACCATGTAAAAGGCTCCTGACTGGTTTTCCTTTTCATGGGAACCGGCTATTTGGGGATGATTTGGACAAATACATCCAAATGATTTCTAGTGGGAAAAGTACTCTTTTGCCAGTCAAGAGAAGGAATAAACGCCCTTTAAGTGGTCTCTTTCTCCTGCGCCAGGGGCATCCGCCTCTAGGCAGTGGCAATGGCCTCAGCTGTCAGACTCTAGAGGAAATCCTCAGGGTCAGGCCCAGGCATAAAAGAAGTCCTGGGGTGGAAACCTGCAAAACAGAATTCCAAAGCCTCATTATGAAGGGGTGCCCCCCTTCGCCAGAGTGGGGGGAAGATTTCTGCAATACTCAGAAGTCTGGCAAGAGGAAATTCAGGACAGATGGGTCATCTCCATGGTGTCTCTAGGGTACAAACTAGAATTTCGGTACTTTTCACTGTCTCGTTTTCTGAGGTCAAACGTTCCCAAAGATCCAGGGAAAAGGCAATCTCTGTTTCAGACACTAGACCAATTACTGGCTCAGGGGGTGATCATACAAATCTCCACAGAAGAGCAAGGTTTGGGGTTTTATTCAAACCTCTTTACGGTACCAAAACAGAATAGAGATGTCAGACCCATTCTAAATCTAAAGAATCTAAATCAGTTCCTGAAGATCCACTCTTTTCACATGGAATCGATCAGGTCAGTGGTTTCTATCCTACAAGGAACAGAACTTCTGGCGTCTATCAACATCAGGGATGCATATCTGCATGTCCCTATATTTCCCACTCACCACAGGTTTCTGCAGTTTGAGGTAGAACAGCAGCATTTTCAGTTTGTAGCCTTGCCCTTTGGGCTAGCTACAGCACCCTGGGTGTTTACAAAAGTCCTGGCCCCACCTCTAGCCAGGTTAAGGGCACAGGGCATAACAGTCTTGGTGTACCTGGACGATCTGTTGCTAATAGATCAGTCGGTGGCTCGCTTGGAGCAAAGCGTGCACATTGCAACCAGTTGCCTGGAAAGGAAATCTTCCTTAAAATCGCTAAAAAGGCTGGAGAACTTGGGTCTGATCAGAAAAAGGTGTTCTTGCCTCAGGCAAAGATCAACTCGATAAGAGAGCTGGTGCAGATGGTCAGGTCGAAAGGAGATCCCTCCTTTCGCCTTTGCATGAGGTTGTTAGGAAAAATGGTGGCTTCATTTGAAGCGGTTCCCTATGCCCAGTTCCATTCGACACTATTGCAAAACAGTATCCTGTCTGCTTGGAACAAAACAATTCAAGCTTTAGACTTGCCGATGCGGCTGTCCCTAAGGGTGTCCCAATGCCTCAGTTGGTGGTTGCTAACCCAGAATATACTGAAAGGAAAATCCTTCAGACCAGTTATCTGGAAGGTGGTAACGACAGATGCCAGCCTTTCAGGCTGGGAGCAGTGCTAGAAAAGACAACTGTCCAGGGACAGTAGTCAAGGACAGAAAGGACCTTGCCCATCAACATCCTAGAGATCCGGGCAGCAGGTCTGGCTCTAAAGGCCTGGACATTCAGGTTATGGGGTTGTCCTGTCAGGATCCAATCCGACAATGCCACAGCTGGGGCTTACATCAATCACCAAGGGGGCACCAGGAGCCTCGCAGCACAGAGGGAGGTGAACCATATTCTAACTTGGGCAGAAAGGAATGTTCTGTGCCTATCAGCAGTTTTCATTCTGGGAGTAGAGAATTGGCAGGCGGACTTCTTGAACCACCAGCAGTTGCTCCCGGGGGAATGGTCTCTGCACCCTGACATTTTTTGGGCCATTTGCCAGAAATAGGGGACTCCGGACGTAGATCCTCTGGCGTCCAGGTTCAACACGAAGTTGGTCAACTTTGTGTCCAGGATGAGGGATCCACTCGCATGCGGAACAGATGCGTTGGTGACCCCGTGGGATCACTTCTCACTGATTTATGCATTTCTCCCTATTCAGTTGCTGCCACAACTTCTTTGCAGGATCAAGCTGGAAAGAAAGCCGGTAATTCTTGTAGCCCCAGCGTGGCCCAGAAGGTCCTGGTATGTAGAAATCGTAAAGATGGTGGTAGAGGATCCATGGTCCCTTCCACTACGGCCAGACCTACTCTCACAGGGGCCAATATTCCATCCTACCTTACAAACTCTAAATTTAACGGCCTGCCTGTTGAAACCCACATTCTGAAGAAATGTGGGCTTTCCAGGTCAGTTATCTCTACATTAATTAATGCAAGGAAGCCAGCTTCCAGAACTATATATTATAGAGTCTGGAGGGCTTATGTTTCCTGGTGTGAATCCAAGGGATAACAGCCTCGGAGGTATATCATAGGCAGAATTCTTGCCTTTCTACAATTAGGGGTAGAGATGTTGGCCTTGAGTACTATTAAGGGCCAAGTCTCAGCTTTATCGGTCTTATTTCAAAGACTGCTTGCTTCACATTCTTTAGTCCGGGGTTTTATGCAAGGGGTGATGCGCCTTAATCCGCCAGTTAGATCACCTTTGAACCCTTGGGACTTGAACTTAGTTTTGCCAGTGTTACAAAAACAGCCATTTGAACCGATACAGCATATTCCCTTAGTCCTTCTGACAAGGAAGTTAGTGTTCTTGGTTGCTATATCCTCAGCAAGGAGGGTTTTGGAATTGGCTGCTCTTTCTTGTAAAGAGCCATACTTGATTATTCACGAGGGCAGAGTGGTGTTGTGCCCTCGTTCAGGTATTCTGTCAAAAGTGGTCTCAGATTTTTACCTGAACCAAGATATTGTCCTGCCATCGTTTTTTCCAAAACCCTGTTCCAGGGAAGAGAAGTCACTACATTGTCTTAATGTGGTGAGAGCGGTCAAGGTCTATTTAAAGACGACTGCTCAGTTCCGGAAGACTGATGTCTTATTTATACTGCCAGAAGGTCCTAAGAAAGGACAGGCAGCGTTGAAATCCACTGTCACTAAGTGGATTCGGCAAGTTATAATTTAGGCTTATGATTTAAGGGGTACGATTCCACCTTTTCAAGTCAAAGCGCACTCTACCAGGGCGGTTAGTGCTTCTTGGGCTGTGCATCACCAGGCCTCCATGGCTCAGATCTGTAAGGCTGCAACTTGGTCTTCAGTACATACATTAACCAAGTTTTATCAGGTGGATGTAAGAAGGCATGAGGATATTGCCTTTGGGCGCAGTGTGCTGCAGGCAGCAGTATAGGACCTCAAGTCTGGGGGTGCCCTATGGGTTGTGTCTCCCTCCCCTCAAATAGCATTGCTATGGGACATCCCACATAGTGATTACTGTGGTGCTCTGTGTCCCGTGATGTATGATAAAGAAAATAGTATTTTTATAACAGCTTACCTGTAAAATCCTTTTCTTGGAGTACATCACGGGACACAGAGGCCCCTCCCCTCTTTCTGGGGTTTAGGTATATTGCTTTGCTACAAAAACTGAGGTACTCCCTAGTAGGAGGAGGGGTTATATAGGGAGTGAACTTTCTGTATTGGGTATACCAGTGTCCCATCATCTGAAGGTGCCTATATACCCACATAGTGATTACTATGGTGCTCTGTCTCCCGTAATGTACTCCAAGAAAAGAATTTTACAGGTAAGCCATTATAAAAATCCTGTTATTATTGAAAAGTTTCTGTAAAAACATTTTCATTTTCTTTTCTGCATTTTCCAAAAAAATTGTGGCAAAAACAGACATTTTCAAAAGTCTCACTATACTTTTCAAAAAATAATTTGAGATGTCTGCTTTCCAAAATGGGGTAATTTTGTGGGTGTTTCCACAAAATGCTCCAGGGCTTTCAAAAATGTGTAATTTATGCCCTTGAAATGCCTGAAGGTGCTGCTTCGATTTTGGGAACCTCTATGCTTCTAGGCTGTGAAAGTCTGAGTGGTATTCCCATACACGAAAGGTATATTTGAATGTTTTTGGGTGTAATTGTAAGTATGCTAAATGCTGCGAGTAAGAAATAACTTGTTAAAATGACAAATTTTTGGAAAAAAACTAATTAAAATTTCTTAATTTTTCAAAAAATTGTGACAAAAAAATTACCTAAAATAAAAGTGCAATCACCCTAGTGTGAAACATTTTATTACACATAAATCAATATCATAAGTTTCACTTTCATGTTAAAAGTAGAAGCAGGCTTATCAGGCATATATAAATGTTCTTGCTCCTATCTCCAACCACTCTGGTGTGCATAAGCCCAAGACTGTGTGGCTGATGTGATGAATGGCAGAAAGCTCAGCACACAGCTTGCTGACAAGGCAGAGCATCCGGCGCTGACTACGCATGCGCCCAGCTCCACACTTAGCCAGGGCCTCTCATAAACAACCAGGAAGGATTGAACAATGTGGGAAATAGGAAGTGTCTAATGCAGTGGTTCTCAACTCATGTCCTCAGGACCCACTAACAGGCCAGGTTTGCAAGATAACTGAAATACATCACAGGTGATATCATTAGCTGCTCATTGATTGCAGTATTCTAGTCTGCATCTCGCCAAAGTAATACTAAAATCTGGCCTGTTAGTGGGTCCTGAGAACAGGAGTTGAGAATCACTGGTCTAGTGGTTGCCGTGACAACGTGTTTTAGAGGCATAGCCCTTCTATTTTAAGTCCAAACAGCTTGCACCAACATTCCCATTGTATGGAGAATCTGCACCTGCCCACCTCCATCTTTAACACCTTCCCACCAGGCCTATAGCAGACTGATGGCCGGACGGGCCTTTCGTCCTGAGTGGACATTATATGATGTCCTCCCAGAAATTGTCACTCGTGGGGCCGTGCAGCGGTGCGATCTGCCACTGTGATTGATCACTGAAATTGCCTGCTGCCAGTATCATGTGATCGCTGTGACCAATCAGCAGATCACATGACAATTGTAAACAATGGATGGCTTTCTTTCATGCCATCTGTTATATACAATTGTTGTGCTACCTGTAATTGGTCACAATGATCACATGGTACAGACAGGACCAATCATCTGTACCTTGTGTACCATGTGATTAGCTTTGGCCAATCGCAGCTAATCACAACAAAAGATACTGAATGAATCAGTTTCATTCAGTAAAAATGGTTACTTGTACCAATAAAATTCATTGGTATAAGCAATCATGTAAATAAAAATAATCCTGATCACCTCCCCAGAGTAGTACAGTGTTACTATGGTAATGGTGTTGCTTTGGTTACAGTGTGTTTTTTTTGGGTACTGTCACCAGTCCAATATCCCTTAATACCGCCACACCAGTTCAATGATAACGCTGTACTACACTGGTGACAGTATGTAGAAAAAAATATATTTTTATTTTCTTTCTTTTTTTATTCATTTTCCAGAAAATTGTGATAAACAATTACAACTTAAAAAAACTACATTCCATACTTTTGGACTCTAACTTTATTACAGACTAAATAATAAACACTGATTTGAGTTATTTTCACCAAGGAAATGTAGCTGAATACATTTTGACCTAAATTTATTAAGAAAGATTATAATTATATATTTGCAAAATATAACAGAAACAAAGAAAAATGTTTGTTTTCAATTTTTTTTTCTGTTAAAGAACCTAGTGGGGATTAAATACCACTAAAAGAAAGCTCCATTTGTGTGAAACAATTATAAAAATTTCACATGGGTCCAGTGTTGCATGACTGTGCATTCAAAGCGTGACAGCTCTGAAAGCTGAAAATTGGCCTGGGCAGGAAGGGGCTAAAAGTGCCCAGTATTGAAGTGGTTAAAGAGACCATCAATGTATGTTCAAAGAACATACAACTGGCGGCCAAAATGCAGGCATGTAGTGCGGGCACACGGCTCCCCAGTTAAAGCTATATTACCTAATAAATAGATACCACTTATTTTACAACTATAACAATTCATAATTAGAACAAATATTAGAGTTTAAAAAATGACATATATAAATTTTAGGAAATATATATAAAATGAATGTAAAAGTTAGTGCAAAAATTAATTTAAAATATGCTTGCATGCCTCTGTTAATTAAGAAGGGCTGAAAACGTACTGAATAATAATAATTGATCAAATAAAAGTAGGAATTAAAAAGAATAATAAATTTAGAGGGTAAATCTATATTGTAATACTTCTAATCCCTTGTCCAAAAACAATAATAAATAAGATAGACACTAATACCTTAAATTAACTACCAAGAGGAAGGGTTGGGGAGGGAAAAGAGGATTCCAAATATAATGTTGGTCAGTGTGCTGACCTCCAGTTCTTCATTCAGTCCATTGGGAGACAGTATTATGCGTAAAAATCCATTACGTATCTCATAGGAAAAGCCTAGAGAACCTCTCCACCTTTGGCAAGGTCATGGATATTGCTTCAATTCCAATTAACTCAAGCCCCTGCATACTTTCATCATGATGGGTAGAGAAATGGCGGGGGACACTATGTTTAGTGCACCCCTGTTTGATGAAACGTTGATGCTCGCCAAATCGTGCAAACAGTTCTCCCCACATAGTAAAGACCGCAGGGGCACGTCAAGTAGTAAACCGCAAATTGTGTGCCACAGCTTATAAACTGTTCCCTATGAACATTTTGTTACCATGCATTGAAAACTTGCATGCCTTGCACTTTCTGTTTTTACATTTTTAGGAATACGAGATTAAAAAAACATCGGCATATCTCCCACCATTCATCCTCATTATGGAGACGATGTGGGGCTATTGTGTTTTTGACATCCTTAGCCCTCCTAACCACAACTTTAGGGGCTTCCACCAGAATCTTATCAAGAGCGATCCTGCTTCAAAATAGGCCTGTCTTCTAAGCATGTTCTTAATTGCCCAATGCTGGCTGTTAAATCTGGTAATAAACATGGTGTTTCTAGTATGTTCAGACTGTTTTTATATAACAAACTTTTAGCTTATGGACTATATATCACTCCATTGAAGGTTGTGTGGATCAGCACATGGACTAGTGTGTGTTTTTTGGTTCATATATCCTTTGACAAGAAATTACAAATATATTGTAATTTTATCAAAGAAATGTAGCAGAAGAGGTTTGGGCATAATAAATGTATGAAGAAAGATTATTTATTTGCAACATTTTATAGCAAAAACTAAGAAAAAAATGTTTGTTTTCTTTCAAACTGGTATTGTTTTCATTTATAAAGTAAACAATAAAAACCCAGCAGTGATTAAAGTGGTTGTATGCACTTTTTTTTTAATATATTTTTACCTACATCTGAAAAATGGTTTGGGCAGAAAGAGGGTGAACGTGTCCGGTATTGAGGTGGTTATATAAGCTGGGCACTAAACGCCATGTGAAATCTAAAAAGGACTTTTCTCTGCACATGTTAACTGTGCTTTACATGAGGATAGCTCAAATCATCCAAAACCGTTATATTCCATAGAAAATACATTTATTGAAATATTGAATGTTCCAGTTGTGGATCCTGCGCATCTCAGTTGCCCAACCCCATGTTCCTGTTGAAGATGCTTCTTTCTTTAAGAGCACTGTACACTTTCAAATGTGTTTTGTTGTTTTATCTAGTATTGGCAATACTAGTCTGGGTAAGACGTCCTGGAAGTCTTGGACCAATCTGTCATTTCCAGGGGCTACAAAATTTTATTTCTCTGCTTGTCCCCTCTTTGATTCCTACCCTCCAATCTGCCAAATTCACCTTAAAGACAAGGCAGACTTGTAAGCTGCCTAGAATCAACTTCAGGCACCAAAAAGTTATAATCCCACTTCCTGCAGAAGAAAATTTTAAAGGATTTTACTCAAACCTATTCATAGTTCCAAAACCCGAATGGAGACATTTGCACCTTTTTGGACTATGAACAGATATCTGTTTGCCCCCAAATTTTGCATGGAGTATATAAGATTTGTCATCACTTTTCCATAGCTCCTAGCTGTCCCTGATTTTGAGGGACTGTCCTTGATTTGAAGCAATGTCCCTCTGTCCCTCTTCCCCCCCTCATTTGTTCCTCATTTTGGTCTGATCTATATAGTTGTATATAAAATGTACTTTTTATCTTTCAAAAAGTGATTCCCAGTTCTAAACATTTCATCCAAATTCTAAATTGCTGCGTTTGTAAATTTTAAAAGCCAATATAATGGAATAGTAGTGGTAAAAGAAGCACTTGTGGATTGAATTAACCTTTTTTTGGTTAATTCTCCTTTAAGGGGGTGTGGCAGGGGGCATGTCCTATGCCTACGTACATTTGCTAGTAGGTGTCCCTCATTCCCATCTCAAAATGTTGGGAGGTATGCTTTTCTCAGATCAAGGGAACTTTTTGCATCAATGGACATTCAAGATGCCTTTAATGAACACACCCACATTTCCCACATACCAGTGCTTTCTATGCTTTGTTGCGAAAGACCAACACTTTCAATTTTTCACCCTCCCTTTTAGGCTCTCTTCCAGATCAAAAGTTTTCACAAAGGTGCTTTCTCCACACCTGGCCCTACTAAGATCTTATGGTGTCCGTGTCACGGGATACCTAG
Source organism: Aquarana catesbeiana (assembly GCF_042186555.1). Classification (NCBI taxonomy): domain Eukaryota; kingdom Metazoa; phylum Chordata; class Amphibia; order Anura; family Ranidae; genus Aquarana; species Aquarana catesbeiana. The sequence goes on along the minus strand of NC_133329.1, from coordinate 198,007,336 downwards.
AGCTGCTGAAAGACTCCTCAGCCACAGTTTTGTCTTCCAACATTCAAAGGGTGTTTCAGCTTCTTTTGAGATTGGTTAACCTGATGAGTTGTTAACAGATCCCTACTCTGGATCACCCACTACTTCTATCCAGCCAGGCAAAAATCTCCCTGGCAAGGTGGATTTCCAACGCAGCCCTAGAATCCAGGAAATCATTACTCCCTTATCCTGGAAGTTGTTAACCTCCCTGGCGGTATGATTATTTCGGATTTTAGGTGCTGAAAGCGGTACCATTATTTTGCATGGAAATTTGGCGTTTTATATTGTAGGTCTGTAAATCTTAACAATAACACACTTAAATCTGTCCAAACCAGAGTCTAGTAGATATCCCGGGTATGATAAAGTTTGAAACACAAAAACATAAATTATAATATAATAAATAAAAATAAATAATTAAAAAAAATTAAAAAAAATAGTAATAAAATAAATTTCCCCACAATTCACTATCGCTCAATTCTGCAAGTGTTCTAATTTACTATTGCTGTTTTCTAGCTGGTCTAAAGCCACTTTTGACGTAAAGGGACACTTTTTGGTTGCTATGGACAATCTCCAGTTTCCAGGCAGAAAGAACAGTGTATATCATGTAAAACTGCATGCAGGGCATGGGCCAGAGCACTGGGGACAAAAGGGATGTGAAATCATTTCATACAGTACTGTAATCTGTAAGATTACAGTACTGTATGTGTTATGATTTTGACAGTTTTTTGAATTTGCCGCCAGGCTCCGCCCCCGTGCGTCGCGCCGCTCGCAGGGAACGGAGCCTGGCACAGAGAGGCTTCGGAGGAGGACGGAGCCCTCGGACACTGCGGGGGACATCGCAGGATCCCGGGGACAAGGTAAGTAACGCCGCCCCAGGATCCTGCAATGTGATCCCGAGTGTGGCTCGGGGTTACCGCTAATGGTACTGAATTTTAACCCCGAGCCACACTCGGGAAAACCGCCAGGGAGGTTAACAGGCGTCAGGTTTGGGTGGGCTATACAATTTCATTACTGCCCAGTGTACAAGGTCCCAACTGAGGCCTATGCTCCCAATCAATATTCTGAAAGGGAGGTACAAAAGACTAACTTCCCTACACTCTACACTGGCCTCTCTCTTATATGGCCAACCAGTAAGATTACAGTCAGTCAATACCAGGAGTGTGGCCTGCAAAAATAGAGGAGCCAGAAGTCAGTAAGCTCTAAAGGAGGCAAGCTTGATTCTGTATTGGGTGGAGAACCACATTCCAACACCTAAACTCAGGGGAGTGATCCCTTCACCCCGAGATATTCCTGATGTTCTGTCAGAAAATTGCAAATAGGTATTTTTTTCTCCTTCGCTGATGTGCACTGATGAGGCTGCACTGATGGGCACTAATAGGCTGCACTGATGGGCACCAGTGTTAATTTTGTCAACGAAAACATTTTTGACGAAAACAAAGAGTACACCACATTTTTGTCCACTGACAAACTATGGCGAAAATCTATTACATTTTCGTTATCGAACGAAAATGAAACAGAAATGTAAGGCAGAGCCAGAGCAGCACAGTGCATTACAGGCCTTCCGAGTCCCGACGAGAGTCCCACTCCCAACTCATGATGACGACCCTTTACCCTGATCTGCGATCAGATGAGTCTGAAGTGATCAGAGAGTGTGCTGCAGGGGGCATGCGGGTATCGCGATCACGGGAAGATGTCAATAGGCACGGGCAAAGTAAGCCCGCGCTGTAGCCGTCATTTGGCTATAGCATGGGCGGGAAGAGGTTATAGAAGAATAATTTTGTGTTTGTCACTGCGGATAAATTTGCATGAATGGTCGTGAATTTTGCATGAATTTTTTGTCCGATTTTCTGATTGTGCGTACTAGGATTTACTCTAGAAGTTGCAATGAAGAATCAGATAAAGGTGACATCAATGGCAATCAGAGAGGGTGGTCAGCCTGTCAATAATGGGGTATCCAGACACATGGCACTGGAAGCCCCCCCCCCGGAGGAGCCCGGCAGCCCCAAACCCTCCAACAAAGTCCTCCCCGGAGCTGCACACCGCCAATCTGTCCATACACTAGGCTGACAAGTGACTGGCTAACTTGAAGCCAATGTACCCCAGTGCAGAATAGGTCAAGCAGTGATCAGAGCCACCTGGAGAGCCCTGGGGTGACATGCCTGACTCATCCCCTGCCCCCAAGTACAGGCTAAGTACAGCTTTGTGCCTGACTTTGTGAGCACACTCACAAAGCCAGGCATAATGTAGTATAACTGGCTTTGTAAAAACTGCTCAGTAGTACTTACAAAGCCTGCAATAAAGCAGTAGTTGCAAAGCTAGTTAAATACAAAGCCTCAACTTTTTTTGGATATAATGGCCCCCCCTACAGTCTAAACAAGGTGCACAGCTGCTGAAGGAGAGAAGCACTGAGAGACAGCAAGTGTACACTGATCAGAAAAAGCCTGGCCATGAGCCTGTTTACTATTAAAATGGTAATTATCATTTCAAAGGGAGAACTGCGTGGGGAATATGACTGCTTCTATGCATATTGAGAAGGACCGAACGGACGCTGCAGGAAAAGAACAGGATGTGAAAAGAGGTGAACGTGAACTAGCCACACTGCTCTCCCTGTATGCAGCTGCTGGCCGGCTTTTGTGGCTCTCGTGTGCCATCGGGTTGCCGACCCCTACAATAAAGGTATCAACACAGAGCTTCTCATGGGGCCCCCCACTGGCCATGGGCCCTCGGGCACTGCTCATACCTTCTTAGTTTTGCCAGGTGGATCTCCAGGCCTCTGCTGATGTGCGCTTTGGCCACAAGGTGCTTCAAGCATTCATCTGAACGTTTCAGGTCTGTTGCTCTTTGTTTTTTGTTTTTTTGTGGGCCTGTTTTCCATTGGTTGCTATATTGTTACTTCCTCCTTGTTATTTCTTGGAGGTGACCTATGTTCTATGGCTACACATCCTGTGTACTACACTGTACAATGATAAGATAATGGGAATTTTGACTTGCCTGTAAATTCTATATAGAGTGGGGAGAACAAGTATTTGATACACTGCCGATTTTGCAGGTTTTCCTACTTACAAAGCATGTAGAGGTCTGTAAATTTGTATCATAGGTACTCTTCAACTGTGAGAGACGGAATCTAAAGCAAAAATCCAGAAAATCACATTGTATGATTTTTAAATAATTAATTAGCATTGTATTGCATGACATAAGTATTTCATCACCTACCAACCAGTAAGAATTCCGGCTCTCACAGACCTGTTATTCTTTCTTTAAGAAGCCCTCCTGTTTTTCACTCATTACCTGTATTAACTGCGCCTGTTTGAACTTGTTACCTGTATAAAAGACAACTGTCCATACACTCAAACAGACTCCAACCTCTCCACAATGGCCAAGACCAGAGAGCTGTGTGAGGATATCAGGGTTAAAATTGTAGACCTGCACAAGGCTGTGATGGGCTACAGGACAATAGGCAAGCAGCTTGGTGAGAAGGCAACAACTGTTGGCGCAGTTATTAGAAAATGGAAGAGGTTCAAGATGACGGTCAATCTCCCTCGGTCTGGGGCTCCATGCAAGATCTCACCTCGTGGGGCATCAATGATCATGGGGAAGGTGAGGGATCAGCCCAGAACTACACGGCAGGACCTGGTCAATGACCTGAAGAGAGCTGGGACCACAGTCTCAAAGAAAACCATTAGTAACACACTGACACTGCAGTGCACGCAAGGTCCCCCTGCTCAAGCCAGCGCATGTCCAGACCCATCTGAAGTTTGCCGATGACCATCTGGATGATCCAGAGGAGGAATGGGAGAAAGTCATGTGGTCTGCTGAGACAAAAATAGAGCTTTTTGGTCTAAACTCCACTCGCCGTGTTTGGAGGAAGACGAAGAATGAGTACAACCCCAAGAACACCATCCCAACCGTGAAGCATGGAGGTGTAAACATCATTCTTTGGAGCTGCTTTTCTGCAAAGGGGACAGGACGACTGCACCATATTGAGGGGAGGAAGGATGGGGCCATGTATCACGAGATCTTGGCCAACAACCTCCTTCTCTCAGTAAAAACATTGAAGATGGGTCGTGGCTGAGTCTTTCAGCATGACAACCTAGTGGCCTAGTGGTCAATAGAAGGAGCAGTCAGCTCTGAGCGCATAGCCTTTCATCACTGCAGCCCTGATTGACAAGATTCCAGCCCTGCCTAGGTCCAGTCAGACGCCGGTGACATCACTTCCTGTTCCACGGTCCATGCTGGTCTGTCTGGAGCTTGGTTCCTTTGCTCCTGGAGAAACACGGTGATCGATTCAAGCCAGCTGCTCAATCCTTTCCAACTATCCGGAACAGTGGTGGGACCCACAGAGCCATGTGGAATGCCAGGAATGCACTTTACTTTGAGCATACATCTTCTATCATCTTGTAATGCCGTGTGCACACGAGTGGAAATTTCCGACAGAAAGAGTCCGATGGGAGCTTTTCATCGTATATTCCGACCGTGTGTATACCCCATCAGACTTTTTCCGTCGAAAATTCAGACGGACTTAGAGTACATGTTCTATATTTTTCCGACGGAACAAATTACTATTGGAAAAACCGCTCGTCTGTATACTGTTCCGACGCACCAAAAACGACGCATGCTCTGAAGCAAGTACGAGACGGAAGCTATTGGCTACTGGCTATTGAACTTCCGTTTTCTAGTCTCGTTGTACGTGTTGTACGTCACCGAGTTCTTGACGGTCGGACTTAGGTGTGACCGTGTGTATGCAAGACAGCTTGAGTGGAATTCCGTTGGAACTCCGTCGGAAAAACCTTCAGAGTTTATTCCGACGGCAAAACTGGTCATGTGTACAGGGCATTAGTGTTTTTAATCTTATCCTATTAAAGTCATCATTTTAATACTACAATCAGGTCGGCGCCTCCCCAACCTCTTCTAGAGGCCAATAGAAGGAGCAGTCAGCTCCGAGCGCGTAGCCTTTCATCACTGCAGCCCTGATTGACAAGATTCCAGCCCTGCCTAGGTCCAATCAGATGCCGGTGACATCACTTCCTGTTCCACCGTCAATGCGTGGAGCTGCTTGGTTCCTTTGCTCCTGGAGAAACACTGTGATCCATTCCAGCCAGCTGCTCAATCCTTTCCAACTATACGGAACAGTGGTGGGACCCACAGAGCCATGTGACATGCCAGGACTGCACTTTACTTTGATGAGCATGCATCTTCTATCATCTTGTGTTTTTAAGCTTATCCTATTAAAGTCATCATTTTAATACTACACTCAGGTCAGTGCCTCCCCCACCCTGTTTTTTCCTTACATGTCTTGCAGAGTTCTGGACACACTCTGAAGGATGACTGCCTTCCTTTTTAAACCTTAATACCCCTTTCTATGGATACATCACCATCCAGCTATTACAGCCACAGACTATACCCCTAAGGATTACTCCATCTGGAGCGCCAGATAAACACTGACTATACTGCTAACTATACTTAAGTATGTGATTATGAAACAATCAAAAATACACAATATAATTCAATCTCAATAGTGTTTCACTCAAAATTGCAAATTAAAATCTACTGATGTCGGTAGTCAACAATCAAACATTATATGTACTCAATACAATCAATAATACTTCTAAAATAGTCACCCCACATTGCAGTCCCCAGCTTCTAGGGCATCCATGCAGAGTTCCACCCATTGAAAAGTCAGCAGCTACAAAAAGTGTAGCTGCTGACTTTTAATAATCAGACACCTGTCCCACGGTCAAGTGATGCGGGCGCACAAAGCCTCGCTCCTTTCCCCCTCCTCTTCGCGGTGCTGGCATTCTTACTGTGGGCGCCCAGCTGCGGCTTCACAGCCGGGCCCACACTGAGTGCTGTGAATGGCCAGGCAATCTTCTGGGACCTGTTACGTGTCCCAGAAGATTGGCGGGAGGGCAGGGAGGAGAGGTGAACCTTTCTTGCCGCGCCAGAGGAGGAAGTGGAATCTGGGTGCCTGTAAAAACTGGGTACCTGCTCCCCCCCCCTCCAAAAAAATGACATGCCAAATGTGGCATGTCAGGGGGTCACCAGCACTTAAAGCGGAAGTGTCAATCTTGGGTTGAACTCCGCTTTATTAAATGCATATGCAGTGTCCCCAATTGCAGAAATAATCCACATTGTCACTAACAGTGCACCGCACCACCTCTGCAATGCACTCACCAGATAGATGAAATGTATAAGCAAATACACATCCAATCCATATATTGCCCAATATCCATTAGACTTCCAACAGCTCAGGTGCCGGTGATTCTTTCTCTGCATATAAAGCTCACATTATGGAGCCCACATAGAAAAATTATAGTGTAGTATTTTATTAAAATATGACCAATAATACATAAATTAAGCAATCCATGTGGAAAGTGTATATACAGTATCTCACAAAAGTGAGTATACCCCTCACATTTTTGTAAATATTTTATTATCTTTTTATTATATCTTTTCATGTGACAACACTGAAGAAATTACAATTTGCTACATGTCTCTGCAGAGTGTATTGAAATAGGTCAGGGAGAAGCTGTGGTTTAAAACAGCTTCCCGAGAGATTTCCTAGACGTCTGAAGGCTGTGAGGATTTTTTCTTTAGCTTGGAAAAAATGGATTCTTAACACATCCCTCGGGACTGCTTGAGGCATGTGAGCAGGTTTAGAGATACGGTGAATTCCATCAATCGTAAGATCTTCTGGTATCAGGGATGGAGCCACACACTGGAACAGCTCATGGGCCAGCTGGGCCCACTATGCACTATGCCCATAAGGCAGATCCCCTGAGGACGTGCGTATGAAACATGTTGGGTGGGGCGTGAACATGCTGACATCACTCTGCCGAGTACACAAGCTGGATTAGCAGCCTCTGGAGTGAATTTATTGCATTTACAGTATCTCACAAACTAAGTACACCCCTCACAATTTTGTAAATATTTTATTATATCTTTTTATGTGACAACACTGAAGAAATGATACTTTGCTACAATGTAAAGTAGTGAGTGTACAGCTTGTACAACAGGGTAAATTTGCTGTCCCCTCAAAATAACTCAACACACAGCCATTAATGTCTAAACCGTTGGCAACAGACAGACGGAGGGGAGGCAGGCAACTGACAGAAGGAGCTGGAGTTTAGTGTGGCTGCAATACAGGGGTGTCCATGTCTGGGTGAATATGATATGATATTCCTATTGCTGCCAGTGACATACGACACTGGCAGCAGTCAGTTGGTTCTCTGTAACAGCTCTGTCACAGTGTGTTATCGGTCATAAGTTTATCTCAGCACGCGGAAGCCATGTGACACACTGTTACAGGGAACCTACTGACTGCTGCCTGTGTCGTATATCATAATGCTGATGATCTTACAGTGGGCACTCGCCATCCTGAGAAAGATCCCGCCCCTCCACCCCTCCTCCCTTCCTCTGGCGGAATAGGGCTTTTTTTTTTCTTTTGTTTACCTGTTTTTTTTTTTCCTATTGAAAGTCCACCCCGCCTCCCCATGCACGTCATTCGGCAAATGACGCGCACACTGCCCGCGGTGCCTCCCAGAATAAGTGAAGCATAGGCTTTCATTGAAAAACAGGAGGAAGGGGCGGGCCTATCAGCGTGTCATTGAGAAACCCACCCGCTGAACCCAGAAGAGCCAGCGGGCCTCTTGATGAAGTCAGATAACATATAGCAGCTGTGGCCGGGCATGCGATGATCTCAACGTGTCAACACTGGATCCACTGGATGGGTGAGTATCTGAAATGTGCAGATACCACCATCGGGTAAGTGGGGGAAAAAAAATTAGGTTGGCCGCAGTTTCTCTTTAACCTGTGCTGTTTGAAATTATCAAGGCTTCTTTGATGTGGATCAGAATCCACTTGTTCAGTGGGGGATCTGTTTGCTGATCCCCCGCTAAGCAGAGCGGGTGGATGATCGGTCCATGTCCACATAGCCCGCACTACTCTAAGGGTGGCTGGTGTAAACAAACCAGCTGTCCATTTACACACAACTGCTTTCCAATCCAATCCGCTAGATGGAGGGGAATGAATCCCTTTCCATTTTGTTTAATAGGTCGGATTGGAGGTAGGCGGGTGTAAATGGATACAAGTCCTTTTACATCCATCACTCTATAGAAGTAAATGGAGGGTAAGATCAGGTCCGCCTGAAAAATGGACAGGCGGAGCTGATCAGGCCTGTCATGTAAAAGGAGCCTAACGCTAATGATCATAAGAGACAGTGGGATGAATGCTATACACTGTGTTTTTACCACCCCAACCTTTCCCCTTACTGCTTGCCGTCCATATTTACTGTGGCAGGGTGGCACAGGCAGGCACATTACAATTGTTAGGCAAACAGTTAACCCCTTCATTGTCCCTTGATGTTAACCCCCTTCCCAGCCAGTGTCATTAATCTAGTGTACATTGTACAGTATTTTATCTGATCACTGTATTAGTGCCACTATTAATAGCCATGTCAGTGAGTCAGTTAAGCTAGCCATAGATGGTTCGAATCTTGCCTGATTTAGCAGGGACCAGCTTGGATTCAAACCATCTGGGCAGGCTGATTGTACCCAAGTGATAGATCAACTTGGGTACAACCAGCCTATCTGATTTGTATATGTGATTATTGCCAGCAGCTATAACCACTACCAATAATCACTGTGTTCTGAGCTCCCGTCACCCCCCCCCCCTCCAGGAGAACACAATATCTCCACAGTCAGTGTCAGTGGGGGAATCAAGTGATTTTCTTTCCTGCAACCCATGGTTGCAGAAAAGAAAATGACATTATGTACTGTATGGCCTGCCTTAGTGCACCTCCCATCGAGGGTCTGTTAGCACCAGATTTCCCACCACCCTATCATAGTCCCGCTATAAGTCATATATATTGTTTAAAGGTGGGGTCTGGGGAGGGGTCAGGGGTGGGGTTAAGGATGGGGAAAAAGGGGGCCCCATCAGGTAGCTTGTAACAGGGCCCATGATTTCTATCAGCAGCCCTGCCAAGAGGGTTAAGGCAGTGCTGGAAAATAATAGTGGTCACCCAAAACAATTGACACTTTGGGCCCAGTTAGGACATTTCCAATTAGGGGTGTACTCACTTTTGTTGCCAGTTGCGTGTTGAGTTATTTTGAGGGGACAGCAAATTTACACTGTTATACAAGCCGTACACTCACTACTTTACATTGTAGCAAAGTATCATTTCTTCAGTGTTGTCACATAAAAAGATATAATAAAATATTTACAAAATTGTGAGGGGTGTACTTAGTTTGTGAGATACTGTAAATGCAATAAATTCACTCCAGAGGCTGCTAATCCAACTCGTGGACTCGGCGGAGTGATGTCAGCATGTTCACGCCCCACCCAACATGTTTTGTACGCATGTCCTCAGGGGATCTGCCTTATGGGCATAGTGCATAGTGGGCCCAGCTTGCCCATGAGCTGTTCCAGTGTTTGGCTCCATCCCTGATATCAGAAGATCTTACGATTGATGGAATTCACCGTATCCCTAAACCTGCTCACATGCCTCAAGCAGTCCCGAGGGATGTGTTAAGAATCCATTTTTTCCAAGCTAAAGAAAAAATCCTCACAGCCTTGAGACGTCTAGGAAATCTCTCGGGAAGCTGTTTTAAACTACAGCTTCTCCCTGACCTATTTCAATACGCTCTGCAGAGACATGGGAACCTAGAGTTTATAACCAGGGTTCTCAGAAATCACAAGATTATTCACCATTGGAAATATCCTTGCACATTAGTCGCCACTCACAATGGCGAGACCTCTTCTGTCACTTCCCTGGAATATGGCCTCCAACTGCTTTGTCGTTGGGACATACTCCCAGAAGACACACACCCTTTACCAGGAGCCGCTTCCCCTCAACCACTTTCCCCTGCTTGGCAAATGACTTCAGAGAGGCGGCCACCCATGCAGCATGCTGAAAGTGAGTCCTGAACAATCCTTAGGGACAGCTCCTATGTTTTTCATTCCCCTGCCAAGAATGAGTGCTCTTGCATTTGTATCCCTCGATCTGATCCTTTCTAGCAGATTCCCTGCATGCGGTTCCACTGGAACCATTTTTTATTTCTTTATTATAGTGATATCCAAGAGTTTGTCACCTTGTGTTGTTCTGTTCTGACACCTGGGTTGCTGAGGTTGTTTGTTTTTTTTGTTTTTTTTCTGTTGATGCTCCGTTGTTACACATCCTATTTGCCTTGCTCACTGGAATTCATGCTAGTCACCAGTCTCGCTTTCTCATAATTTTTGGTGTTCGCTTTGAGACTTCTGCATGGGCCAATGCGAATCCCCTGTATGCAATGTTTGCCCAATCTGACCAGCTCAGAGATACAAGCCTCTTTAAACCACACATTTAGTCCCCTAATGGGCTTCAAGGTAATATCCATAAACACTAGGGGCTTGAATCACCCTGCCAAAAGAGGATCTCTATGGAAGAAGACTTCTAAACTTCAAGCAGACATTCTTTGTGCACAACAGATCCATTTTCATGCATCTGAATCCAAGGTGTACTCACAGAGACTCCCTGCGCGTCTTCACAGCATCCGATCCTTGGAAGAAGAAAGGAGTCCTCATAGCAATCAAACACACTTTTGTCTTCACCTTAAAGCGGAGTTCCACTCAAAAGTGGAACTTCAGCTTATCCATCACCCCCCCCCCCCTCCGGTGCCACATTTGGCACCTTTCGGGGGGGAGCGGGTACCTTGGCCCCATCTCTCGGAAGTTCGACTCCCTCCAACTTCCTCCGCCGCCGGACCAATTAGAACGTTCAGTGCGCAACGCGCATGTGCAGTAGGGAGCTGACTGCCGGGTTCCCTTACCAGTAATGGCGGCGGCTGCTGCCCCCCGTCAGCCACCGAAGATCGGCTGGGGTGTGACATTGCAGGTTCCCTGGACAGGTAAGTGTTCATACTGTATATTAAAAGTCGGAAGCTGCAGTATTTGTAGCTGCTGACTTTTTCATGGGGGAGCTGGACCTCCTCTTTACTCCTCTACTTGACCTGCAGGGCAGGCACATTGTCCTTGTCTGTGACATCAAAAATCATCTGTGTATATATTGGTTAATGTATATGCACCCAACACTTTGATTCCTTTGTAAGCTTCTACAACGAATCTAAAATCAAACAGGAGCATGGCCTCATCTGTGGAGACTTTAATCTAACTTCAGATCCTTTGATATATATGATATATTGATATGTTTGTTGTAGGCAAATGGCTTCTTCAACAGGCATTCATCTCCACATAAAAGATTACCCTATACTGGTATTTCACCCTCTCCGCTTAGCCCAGATCTCTTCCTCCCACTCCCCTCTGTGTTTGAGGGGATGTGGTCAGACAGGTCATTTAATTCATAAAGTGTTGAGACTAAAACCCATTCCAGCATTGGCAATCCTGAGCCTGGATATTAATCTAATACTCATTCCACTACTGTGGTTACGCACATTTTTCTTGCAGCCAGGCTGACAGTAACCAGACACTTGAAGACTCAGTGTGCATGGAACCCCTCAGAGGTCATCTCACTGCTTAACCTCCACCATCCATACGAAAGAATGGTCAAGCCGTGGCATTTGATGCTCAGTGGACCCCTCAGTCCACTTGGACTAATAGGTCTCATCCGCATAATAATGCCTTATGATTTTATTTCATACTCTGATGTGTAATTTAGTGGACTAGTTGATTGAGCTCTCTTGGAACTGGCGAATCACACACTCCGGTGACTTGAATTTTGTTGTTTTCATGTTTTGGTACCTTTGTTTACCCACTATTGGCAGACAGTTTATACTATTTGCGCACTGGGCACTTATACCCCTTTCCTAACCAGGCCAATTTTCAGCACACTCCCATTTTGAATGACAATTACTCAGTCATGCAGCACTGTACCCATATGAAATTTGTGTATTTTTTCACAAAATAGAGCTTTCTTTTGGTGGTATTTAATCACCACACTTTTTTTTTTTTTTTTAATATTTTGCACTATAAATGAATAAAAGACCGAAAGTTTGGGAAAAATTAATTTTTCTTAGTTTTGGTTATAACATTTTGCAAATTTTAGTCATTTTTCCTTATAAATTTTGGCCAAATGTTATACTGCTACAGATCTTTGATAAAAAATAACCCAAATAAGTATATATTATTTGGTCTTTGTGAAAGTTAGAGTCTGCAAGCTATGGTGGTAATCATTGAAAAATTATCACACCTGATGTACTGACAGCCTATTTCATTTATTGAGGCCCTGGAATGTTTTTTTTTCACAAAATTGTCATATTAACAGGTTATTTCTTACACACACAGCATATGCATACTTGCAACCACACCCCAAAACACATTCTGCTGCTACTCCTGAGTATGGTGATACCACGTGTGTGAGACTTTTACACAGCCTGGCCACATACAGAGGCCCAACATTCAGGGAGCACCGACAGCTGCTCCAGGGCCATAAAATTACAAATCAAATGTTCTGACTACCTATTACACTTTTGTAGGGCACTGATGTGGCATGGATGAGGCATTGATTTGGCATGAATGACCATGGATGAGGCACAGATGGCCATGCATGAGGCGCAGATGGCCATGCATGAGGCGCAGATGGCCATGAATGCGGCACAGATGCGCATGAATGAGGCACAGATGCGCATGGAGGTATGGATGCGCATGAAGGAGGCACATATGGGCATGAATAGGGCACATATGGGCACAGATCAGTCATGGTTGAGTGCTGCTGCGGTCTCCCTCCACGGACATTCCCAGGTGCGCCCCAGGGGGCACGCGGGAAGCGCAGTTCTGGGAGGACGTTATCGCATGCCCTCCCAGAATAAGCCAACCGTGCTGTAGCCGTCATTTGCCTATGGCCCAGTCGGCAAGTGGTTAAAAACCAAAATTTATTGACTAAATAGTGAAATAAATGTGCTCCACTCAAAACTTAAAATCAATTTAAATGATATCCACTTAATAAAATATACATTTAAATATAGTATATAAACACAATTAACACTAATGATATGCAAATAAATAATTGTTTCAGATTCCGGATAGTAGGGATGGGCGAACGGTTTGGCCCGAGCATAAGTTTGTTAGGTTTGTTGGTTGTTAGGATGTTCTGCGAACACCGAACAATATGCAGTGTTCGGGGAAAATTCGAAAGCCCCCGGAACACCGTTAAAGTCTATGGGACATTAACATGAGAAATCAAAAGTGTTCATTTTAAAGGCTTATATGCAAGTTATTGTCATAAAAAGTGTTTGGGGACCCGGGTCCTGCCCCAGGGGACATGTATCAAGGAATTTTTTTTTTAAATGCCATTTTTTTGGGAGCAGTGATTTTTTTTTTTTTTGCTTAAAGTGAAACCATAAAAATGAAATATTCCTTTAAATATTGTGCCTGGTGGGTGTCTATAGTATGCCTGTAAAATGGGGCATTTTTCCTGTGTTTAGAACAGTACCACAGCAAAATTACATTTCTAAAGGAAAAATTGTCATTTAAAACTGATCGTGGCTGTAATGAATTGTCAGGTCTTGGCAATATAGATAAAAATCATTGAAAAAAAAAAAAAAGAGCATGGGATCCCCCCCATGCATTACCAGGCCCTTTGGGTCTGGTATGAATATTAAGGGGAACCCCTAACCAATATTTTAAAAAAAAAATTGCTTGGGGGTCCCCCTAAAATCCATACCAGACCCTTAGGGTCTGATATGGAAATTATGGGGAACCCTGCGCCAAATTTAAAAGAAAAATGGTGTAGGGGTCCCCCTCAAAATCCATACAAGACCCTTATCCGAGCACGCAACCTGGCAGGCCGCAGGAACAGAGGGGGTGACGAGAGAGTGCCCCCCTCCTGAACCTACCAGGCCAAATGCCCTCAACATGGGGAGGGTGCTTTGGGGTAGCCCCCCAAAGCACCTTGTCCCCATGTTGATGGGGACAAGGGCCTCATCCCTACAACTGTTGCCCGGTGGTTGTGGGGGTATGTGGGCGGGGGGCTTATCGGAATCTGGAAGCCCCCTTTAACAAGGGGACCCCCAGATGTACCCCTACCATTTCACAAAATGTCAAAATGGTAAAAAAGACAATAGCCGGTTTTTGACAAATCCTTTATTAATAATGTCATCTTCTTTCCACCGCTTCTTCCTCCATCTTCTTCTGGTCTTCCTTCAGTTTTCTCCTTCTTCCTCCTTCTTCTTCCCTCGCTTCTTCCTCCATCTTCCTCTACTTCTTCCTCCAGTCTTCTCCATCTTCCTCCGGCTTCTTCTTCCTCGCTTCGTCCTCCGGACGATCCGCCTCAATGGGAGGCTCTCGCAGTGTGATGCTTCTGTGCTTGTGACAGTTCTTATATAACTGGGGGTGGGGCCGCCCTCTGATTTTCCTGTGGCGTCAGAGAGGGCGGGGTCACCCGTTTACGTAAACGGGTGACCCTGCCCCCTCTGACGCCACGGGAAAGCCATAGGGAAGTCCCCGTGGCGTCAGAGGGGGCAGGGTCACCAGGTGGCCCTCAGTTATATAACAACTGTCACAAGCACAGAAGAATCACACTGCGGGAGCCTCACATTGAGGGGATTGTCCGGAAGGACGAAGCAGGGGAAGAAGAAGATGGAGGAAGGAGAAAACCGAAGGAAGACCAAAAGAAGATGGAGGAAGAAGCGGGGGAAAGAAGAAGACATTATTAATAAAGGGATTGTCAAAAACCGGCTATTGTCTTTTTTAACATTTTGACACTTTTTTGTGAAATGGTAGGAGGTATGTACCCCATTACCATTTCACACAGGGGGTGAGGCCGGGATCTGGGAGTCCCCTTGTTAAAGGGGGCTTCCAGATTCTGATAAGCCCCCTGCCCGCATACCCCCACAACAAACAGGCAAGGGTTGTGGGGATGAGGCCCTTGTCCCCATCAACATGGGGACAAGGTGCTTTGGGGGGCTACCCCAAAGCACCCTCCCCATTATGAGGGCATGTGGCCTGGTACGGTTCAGGAGTGGGGGCGCTCTCTCGTTCCCCCCTCTTTTCCTGTGGCCTGCCAGGTTGCTTGCTTGGATAAGGGTCTGATAATTCATTATAGCCGCGATCAGTTTTAAATGACAATTATTTTTTCCTTTAGAAATGTCATTTTGCTGTGGTACTGTTCTTTTTTTTTTTTTTTTTTTTTTTTTTCTTTTAAATCAGATCCTTTTTTTTATTTTTATATGGAAACAACATTAAGACAATACAGACAAATTATACAAACAAAATCACATAACCCTAAACAAAACCCAACCCAAAGAAAAAAAATAACTCGCCCCCCCCCCATATCCCCCACCCTGCTCTTGGAGTATGTATGGAAGAGAAAAAAGAAAAAGGACAGGAAAAAAAAAACAGCATCCAATATTACAAAGTATACCTATTAGTTTACATGATACCTAGGTCATGAATTAAAGCCATCTTGACCAGGTAGCATCAAACTTACTCATGGAATTCGGTAAGGAATATGTATGTTTTTCAAAAAAAATAATCCTGTTGAGATCTAAAATCCACTCAGATACGGTCAGCGGGTGGGGAGAAGTCCACTTCTGTCTACGGGCAACAAAAAGTGTGCTTCTCATAGTGTTACCAATAGAGGAGGTATAAATAGAGGTATTGCAGTATCCCAATATGCAAATAAGTCGTTCAACAGGAATATTAGTATCCAATAGCCCATTTAGGGTACCAATCACCTCCGCCCAGTATCTTTGACGTTTCGGACACCGCAACAAAAGATGTATTAGCGTACTTGCATTACCACATCTAGCACAGGCTGGCTTAGATTTCAATCCAATTGCATACAGAAATTGGGGAGTTCTATAGACTCTATGGAGAATAAAGATTTGTGTCAGTCTGTGTGATGGAGAAAGACACCTGGGGCGAGGACCGAAGAATATCATCCCAGACCTCCTTGGGGATAGAACCGATATCTTTTTCCCAGCCGACCCTAGAGCGAATGGGAAAGTTCAGTAAAAACCTCTAACAATACCCTATATGTAGCAGAGGTGAGACCTTTTGTTGACCCTGCCTGTACTATCTTATCAAGAACAAGGATAGGGGAAAAAAATATCCTAGCAGAGGAGAATTGGGCATGTAAAGCATGTCTTAGTTGGAGGAATTGATAGAACCAGTTAGATTGTAGAGAGAACTCTCCCCTTAGATTTTCAAAGGATTTAAGTATACCGTTTTCGTATAGCTGAGCTAGAGTTGTTATTCCTAATTTACCCCATCTCTGAAAGCCTCTAAGGGCCTAAATTTGAGGAAGTCTATCATTTTCCCATATGGGGGTGTATCTAGTAGGATAAGAGACACCCAGTATTTATTTAATTGTATCCCATATTTTACATATTAATGTGCAGGTAGGCATATCGGCAAGCAAGACAACCACTCTTGCACCATCTAGGACATAGAGTGTGGACTGATCTTTAAATGCATAAGAAAATAATTGTTGAGCACGAAAGTGTCTGCTCAGACTCCCATGCAACGAGGTGCTGTAGTTGGGATGCAGAAAAGTATAACCTTGGATTAGGAACTGTCAGACCACTGGCATTTTTGGGGTGTTGTAGAATCTCCAATTTAATGCGAGGGGTTTTGTTCTGCCATATTAATCGCCTAAATATGGTATTAAGCTTAATAAAGATTCGTATGGGTATCCAGATCGGGGCATTTGGTGTAAAAATAAAGAAGCTGAGGCATCCATATCATCTTAATTAGATTAATACAACATATTAACGATAGGGGGAGCTTATTCCAGGTTTTTCTTCGATTTTGGAATCTAGAAAGTAATGGAAGTATATTATCCACAATATATGACTGGGGAGTCAGACATAGTTATACCCAAATATTTTATAGAAGAAACAACTTTTAAGATGAGAAAGTGTAGATGGCAATGAATCTGGAAGGGGATCCAGAGGCATTAGCATGGATTTTTCCCAGTTTATGCCTAACCCGGAAAACCTGCCAAACTCCTTAATATATTTTATTACTGCCAGCAGGGATGAGCAGGTATTGGTCAAGAAAAGAAGAAGATCATCTGCATATAATGATATATTTTCTTCCATATCTCCCCTAATCAAGCCGGTAACATTGGAAGAGGCCCGCATAAGACATGCCAAGGGCTCTATAGCCAGGGCAAAATGCGGGGGGGCAGTGGACACCCCTGCCTAGTGCCCTGGAAGACTCTAAAACTGGGGGATTGAAAGCCATTGACCCTAACCGATGCCATCGGAGCGGAGTATAACAGACGCACCCACTGGCAGAAGCCAGAGCCAAGCCCAAATTTTTCAAAGGGTGGCCCATAGGTATGGCCATTCGACACCATCAAAAGCCTTGATTGCGTCTAGCGCCAAAAAGGCACAATTTGTGTGGCCCGGAACCTGCATATTTAAATATGCGCGTCTGATATTGAATGCGGTTGACTTATTGGGCATGAATATGGTCTGAATGGATAATATGTTTAATAACCTTATTTAATCTAGTAGCAAGTATCTTAGCAAGAATTTTACCATCTGTGGATAGTAGAGAGATTGGTCTGTAAGATTCAGGCTGTAGCAGGTTTTTATCGATTTTAGGTATGACTACAATTACAGATTGACCCATAGTGTCTGGAAGCCGGCCCAGATGAAAAGCCTTATTTAATGTACTAAGGAGGGCAGGAAGCATCTCTTTATTATATTTTTTATAGATCTCTATAGGGATTGATGGTCATCAATCCCTGGGGCCTTGGCGTTAGGGAAGCTAGCCATCGCACTTTCCAATTTCAGAAAGGTGAGTGGCGCATTAAGAATTTCTCTCTCCTCTTGTGGGATAATCGGAAGATTAATACTGGCCAAATAACTAGATAGCTCTGCTGGGGTATAGTCAGCCCTAGAAGTATACAAATCCTGATAATAGGCACTTAAAAAAAAATATAATAAGGCTAGTCTGATTAAAAACCTTCCCCTCTGCATTCATTAGAGCTGAGACATGTGTAGGGTTGGATTGAGACCTTACTATCTGAGCCAATAGTCTACCATTCGCCTCTCTCTCAGCCCATCTAAATCTTTTCTGGAAGAAGAGTTTATTCCTAGCTCTAGATTCCAACAGTTCATTCAGCCTATTTTGAGATGAAAGCCATTCTTGTTGGATATCCAGAGAGGGATTCCGAATGTACAGGGCTTCTGCCGCAGAGGTATCGGCCTTTGCAAGCGCAAGTTCTCTACGGGAGGCACTTTTAATCATACTTACATTCTGGATTAACATTCCCCAAAGATAGGCCTTTAAAGCATCCCATACAACTCGTATGGGAGCAGAGACTAAGTTGAGGGACCAAAAATCCACAATTTGAGTGGAAATAACATCCTCTTTGGGAAATAATTACAGCCAAAAGGGGTTCAATCGCCATGACATATTGGATGGCCGATGCCCTGATGTTAAAGAAACCAGCAGAGGGAAGTGATCTGAAATCCCTCGAGATTCGATATTTACATCTGCTATGTATGGTATGAGATCGGCTGAACACAAAGCCAAATCAATTCTTGATAATATGTTGTGTGTTTTCGAGTAACATGTATAAGCTCATTCTTCGAGATGTAGCTTCCTCCACATATCATGCAGTCCCAATTCCCTGCATAGTCGTCCAAAGGGGGAGAGATGCCCATCGGTCATTGACTTTGGAGCTGGGCATCTGTCCCGCCTTGTGCTGATGAAATATTTCTGGGTTATACGAGGGAGGTATATATATATATATATATATATATATATATATATATATATATATATATAATATATATATATATAGCGGCCAGGATCAACTCGAGATCATCCAACTTACATTGTGGAAAAATGTATTTGCCATTTTCGTCTACCATAGTCCTACTACAGGAGAATACCACACCAGCATACACCAGAACAGTGACTCCCCTTGAATGGGAGGTGAAGAGCGAGTGGTATGCCTGTCTGACCGATCGGCGCTTCAAAAATCTGGTCATGCTGGGTGTGGCATGTCTCCTGCAGTAAGACGAGGGCAGGATGAAAAGAATCAATATAGTCAAATACAGATTGTCTTTTTAAAGAATTATTCATTCCCCTAACATTCCAAGATAGTAGTCTAATTGATTTACCATAGGTACAATAACAAAACACCGCTACTGATCATCCACACTGTACCATATACAAAGATATGACATATGAATATAAAGCATAATAGTAGATACTCCAAGAGAACCCCCCCCCCCCCCCCAAAAAAAAACCCAGGAAAAAAAAAAAAAATATATATATATATATATATATCCTCACAGGAAAAAAGCCACTGAAGTAAGAAAAAAAACTTCTGTGCCACTTTACAGGCATACCATAGACACCCCCCAGGCACGTTATTTAAAGGAATATTTCATTTTTATTGTTTCACATTAAGCATTAAAAAAATCACTGCTCACCTAATTGCTTTAGAGGATGTGACACAGCAGGAACACATTTTCACATATGGTGGCAATGCCCCGTAGTTGAAGAATTCTGGAAGAATATATTTCTTATGGCTTCTAAAGCCCTGGAAATCACGATTCCTCCAGATCCTGCAACGGCACTCCTAAACCTTAAACCCACAATACTCACCCATACTCAATTCCAATTGTTTATCCAACTTAGCATTGCAGCTAAATAAACGATTGCCAAGGCGTGGAAGTCCCAAAATCTAATTCTTGCTGAAGCTAAACACAGAATGAACAGAGCACTTTTATACGCCAAGATGACAGCTATTGATGAAAATAAAATAAATAAATTTCGCAAAATTTGGCAACCATGGGTTAAAAACTACCTCCCTACAGATTTTAACCAATCTCTGTTGTTACCACACTAAGATATATATCATATTATTACTGAAATATATATTATATTTGTATACCTAATGAGAGCTGGATCATCATCCCGGGAAACTCTTTTTTTTTTTTTTTTTTCTCTTCTTTCCTTCTTTCCATCTTTATCTCTCCTCCCTCCCCTTTTCTTTTATTATTTCCTAAAATATTCCTATGGATACTTAGTCTAATAACTTGATTTATTTCTCTAATCTTACATCTAGAATCCCAACTAGTGTATAGTAAATACGGTTGTAAGATATCTCTAAAATTACTTTATTTTATTAACTTATTTATTTATCTTTTTTATCATACTGCAAAGATCTTCTGATGATTGATATGTATCCATGTATTGTATCATTTTATTTCTTCTTCTGTGAAAACTCAATAAATATATTTAACAAGAAAAAAATCACTGCTCCTGAAAAAATGTCCGTTTTTTTAATTTTTTTTTTTTTTTTTGCATTGATACATGTCCCCTGGGGCAGGACTCGGGTCCCCAAACACCTTTTATGACAATAACTTGCATATAAGCCTTTAAAATTAGCACTTTTGATCATTCATGTTTGTGCCCCATAGACTTTAATGGTGTTTGCGTGTTCTGCAGAAATTTTTGCCTTTTCGGTATGTTCTGGTGCGAACCGAACCGGGGGGTGTTCGGCCCATCCCTACTGGATGGTGTAGTATGTAAAAACCAATGACTTTATTAATAAACACAAATGGTGAACGTACTCGCATACGGGCTTGTGTGCAAACGTCAGTTCCGGTGCCTGTCCATCCGTCCGGACAGGCATCGGAACTGGCGTTTGCATACGAGCTCGTCACTCGTGGAGTCATGTTTGTTTCTGTATGAAATGTGAGTACGTTCACCGCTTGTTCTATTAATAAAGTCATTGGTTTTACATACTACACTATCCAAAATCCTCCCCTTTCTTCTTTCCTACAATACATATGTACCTATTGGGAGAAAAAGGCCACCTATTATAATAGATCCACGCCACTGGCCCAGGAGCATGGTATGGAGAAGCAAGCAATGTGAACACTGATTTCTATTTTTACACACATACGGTTGCCGCAAGGTAAGAGGCCATTTCTACTAGTGTGTTTTTTCACAGAAGAGGAGAGAATTGATCTCTGGCACTTTACGGTTGTTGCACAGCAGAAGTGACTATTTTTTACACAGTTTATTGGCACTTTTGCACATTGTTCCATTTATGGAAGAGGACTATTATTTTTAGCACTTTTTGTGCATAATTTTGCACCGTCACTTTTGCACTTTTCAAATAAGTGTACTAACACAGTGACTTTTTTCCAGAGTATATACACTATCATATGTGTTACCATTTATCCATGTGATTTTTATTTATTTTGCATGCATACTACTACCTTTAGCATCATTGCATAGTGCTTCTTAATATTGTATGAGGTAAAAGTTGTTTTAATCTTTGTCTAACACCGCAGCACCAGCCATCTTTTGTGAGTATGCATTGACCCACATTCGGTGTTTGCAGTTGTTAAATTATTAATATTCACATAATAGCGCAGGAATATATATACATTCTATAAGTCTTTTGGACAGGTTATCTTTAACCAGTTAAGAACCACCCCACGTACATGTACTGCGGCAGGGCGTCCTTTAGGCGTACCTGTACGTTATCGCTGTTAGCTCTGGGGCGTGCGCACTCCTGCTGTGATTGGAGATGACAGGAACCAATCAGTGGGTACGATGGGCGCTGGCCACCTGTGATCATTCAGAGGAGAGACAGAACGGGGGTCTGCCTATGTAAACAAGGCAGACCGCCATTCTGTGAAGGAGGAAATTGTGATCTTGTGTTTCTGCTAAGCAGAAACCTGTATCTCTGTTTTCCTCCAGTGTCAGCATTCCCCCACAGTTAGAAAGCACTCCCTAGGAGCACATTTAACCCTTTGATTGCCCCTGATGTTAACCCCTTCCCTGCCAGTGTCATTTATACAGTGACAGTGCATTTTTTTTAGCACTGATCACTGTATTGGGGTCACTGGTCCCCAAAAATTGTCACTTAGTGCTCATGAAGGAAGCCTCTCCTAAAGCCCGTGCACAAAAAAGCCCACCTAGAATTTGCCAGGGCCCATGCTGAAAAGAAGACTACTGGGACTCTGTACTCTGGAGTAAGGAGACAAAGATAAATGCTTTTGAAACTAATGACTTCACAACTGTATGGCGTCACAAAGGTGAGGAGTACAAAGAAAAAAGCATGGTGCCTTCAGTGAAAAGTGGTGAGTGTCATCCTGTGGGGCTGCATGAGTGTTACTGGTGTCAGGGAGCTGCATTTCATTGATGGTATCATGGATTCACAGATGCACTGCTCTATATTGAAAGAGAAGATGCTACCATCACTCCGTGCCCTTGGTCATCGTGCACTGTTCCAACATGACAATGATCCAAAACACACATCTATGGCCACTGTTGCATTCCTGAAGAAGAACAGGGTGAAAGTGATTCAGTGGCCAAATGTGTTTCTGAACCCAATCGAACACCTATGGGAATTTCTGAAGAGACAAGTTGAGCATCACTCTCCATCCAGAATCCAGGCTCTAAAAGAGGTCGTTCTTGAAGAATGGAAAAAGATGTTGCAGTATGTCACCAACTTGTTAATTTCATGCCTAGACGACTTGGTGCTGTCCCTTAAAAAGTCTACCCCTCACTACCCAGGCTTCACTGATGGCATGGAGAACCTTCTTTTCTTCGACCCCTTCTAGTACATATAAAACATCACTGCCTATCCCATTAAAAGTCGTAGAATCACTTATCCCACACATATCGCTCCAAAAATGGATGGAGAAGGGGTATCCACTATGGAGAATATGTTTAACGAACGTTCTCTCTTTTTTTTTCGCCTTTTACACAACTCCAGAGGGAATTCCAAATCCCATCAAATTCAGGTGTATCATTTTCTAAATTCACAAACAGGGTTGACAATATTTCCAAAACTCCTCATCCTCGGTAAAAGGTACCTCCTTATTTTATAATCTTCTGCAAAACAAACTCATGTTTCATAAATCTTCCCCATACCTATAGTGGGAAAGAGACCTAGGGGGAAACCTTTACTACCAACCAATGGCAATCTGCCCTTACATCCATTTTCCAGTCTGCCAAATGCGCCAATCATTGGGAACTAACCCAAAAATCGCTCTTCAGTGGTACCTCACCCCATATAGCATCTCCAAATTCCTTATGTCACAATCCCCATTATGTTGGAAAGGTTGCAGAGGGATCTAAAAAAAGAGAGGGGTTCCCCCTTGGGGTTTTTTAGCAGCAATGAGAATCACAAGAAAGTTATTAAAAAAATTGTATTTTTTATTATCAAAAAACAATAAGACAAAAAGATACAAAAGTTAAAACATGAGCTCTGGTATACCTTGTGCGAAACCATGGGATAGGTAAAAGGGGAAACACATAGTAGACAATACCAATTGCAATACAGATATAGAAATCCCTTATAGATTCTCAACTTGTAATAATTCGAATTGGTTGTACAGTCTGATGTACGAAAAAGCTTTTTTCGTACATCAGACTGTACAACCAATTTGATTACTACCTATTCTTGCTTTTCTACATCTCATAACATGGTATTCCACATCGACCTGGCTTTCTCAAATTCCTCTTTGTTGGCAAACATCCAGGAGGCAGTGTACCTCCCCAGTGGGCTGTCTGACCACTGCCCACTGGCCTTGACACTTCACTGCCACACGTAATGTGGCTTTGTGGAGACTGGGGTCTCAGTGGATCTCCCATCCCATTCCAGGAGCTATTGCCGGATTTCTGGATTGCAAACAAGGGTTCTGCCTCTTCCGGTCTAGTGTGGGATGCCTTTAAGGTTTGCATCCACTCTTCCCAATGGATCCCCAAATAGTTTTTTTCAGCCATTAAACCAATTATTTATTTTCTGTGGGGCTTCCACACCCTGTGCTATAAATGTACTACCCTTCACAGGGGGGGCTTGGCACTCCCGTAATGCCACAAATTTTACCTGGCAAGGCAGTTGATGACAGCTTATTGGTGGCTCCAACCTGATGTTTTCCAACCCCTGTACGATGCTGGAGGCGTCCATTGTGGGCTCCCTGGAAGCCTTAAGGCTTTACCCTTCTATGGCCCCAGGTTCCCTTATCCACTTACCCCTTCCATGCTCACTACCATTAAAGCCTGGTGCACAAGACTTTGATTTGAAATCCCGATCACACACGGTGCTTTACCCTTTTACGCCTCTCTGGAACAACCCAACTTTGCATCACTTCTATGTCATCCCAGACCCTCAGGTTTGGGCTAAATACCAGATAAAAACCATCCCCAGTAGACAATGGGGAATTGCTGCCTTTTATTTCCCTTTGCTCACTGTACAATATCCCCACACCTTGTTTTCGTACCTGCAGATTGCTCATGCCTTTGCCAGCCAATTTCCTTGCCATCCTTTGCATCTTGTAAGTGCTGATCTTGAGGCACTGTTCAACTCACACCCTTTCAAAAAGCCGGCATCAACACGCTCTTATCATCTTTTTATGGTGGTCCCTCCAGATTTATCCTCTCTTAGAAGAAAATGGCTCCTGGATACTCCACAACTGCAAGTAGAACGTTAATATGCTTGCTTCTTTTTTTTGCCAGGAATACACTCACGCTTCATTGGAAAAAAAAGCAGTGGCTCCCACTGTTGCCTACTGGAAGCAGCTTGTCAATACTAACAATCCTCTCTACAAGGACACTTAAGCACATACAGTGGGGACAGAAAGTATTCAGACCCCCTTAAATTTTTCACTCTTTGTTATATTGCAGCCATTTGCTAAAATCATTTAAGTTCATTTTTTTTCCTCATTAATGTACACACAGCACCCCATATTGACAGAAAAACACAGAATTGTTGACATTTTTGCAGATTTATTAAAAAAAAAAAAAAAAAATGAAATATCACATGGTCCTAAGTATTCAGACCCTTTGCTCAGTATTTAGTAGAAGCACCCTTTTGATCTAATACAGCCATGAGTCTTTTTGGGAAAGATGCAACGAGTTTTTCACACCTGGATTTGGGGATCCTCTGCCATTCCTCCTTGCAGATCCTCTCCAGTTCTGTCAGGTTGGATGGTAAACGTTGGTGGACAGCCATTTTTAGGTCTCTCCTGAGATGCTCAATTGGGTTTAAGTCAGGGCTCTGGCTGGGCCATTCAAGAACAGTCACGGAGTTGTTGTGAAGCCACTCCTTCGTTATTTTAGCTGTGTGCTTAGGGTCATTGTCTTGTTGGAAGGTAAACCTTCGGCCCACTCTGAGGTCCTGAGCACTCTGGAGAAGGTTTTCATCCAGGATATCCCTGTACTTGGCCGCATTCATCTTTCCCTCGATTGCAACCAGTTGTCCTGTCCCTGCAGCTGAATGCAGTGCTCACATGCACTGTGAGTTGTAAGGTCTTATATAGACAGGTGTGTGGCTTTCCTAATCAAGTCCAATCAGTATAATCAAACACAGCTGGACTCAAATGAAGGTGTAGAACCATCTCAAGGATGACCAGAAGAAATGGACAGCACCTGTGTTAAATATATGAGTGTCACAGCAAAGGGTTTGAATACTTAGGACCATGTGATATTTCAGTTTTTCTTTTTTAATAAATCTGCAAAAATGTCAACAATTCTGTGTTTTTCTGTCAATATGGGGTGCTGTGTGTACATTAATGAGGAAAAAAATGAACTTAAGTGATTTTAGCAAATGGCTGCAATATAACAAAGAGTGAAAAATTTAAGGGGGTCCGAATACTTTCCGTCCCCACTGTAGGGGCAGCCTCTGTAAGTTTGATAAAATATGGGCTAGGTGGTTGGAGGACACCACCACTGTGTAACTCCTTCAATGGGTTGGGGCCTTGGGGTTAGGTTTGTTTACTGTATTATTCTTACATCATCCTGGTTGTTAAAAGGGGGCCTTGCTTGGTCAAAGAAATATCCATTCTGGTCTCAGCTCGAGCCACACACACAGCCTTTATATTTATGCTTTTGTGCTATACTGTTGGTACTGTTTACCAATCTTCTTTTGTTTTTTTTGTTTTTCCTGTCTGGCGTGCTCTGGACTACCTGATTACTTGTTTTTTGAAAACTAATAGTTTTAAAAAAAAAAAAAAAAATGCAACAATGTTCTGTGATTATTCTCGGCCAGACACCACCACTCATTATTCAAATAACTTATTGCCATTGTGCATATTTTATATTTGCATTATGTGGTGTGTGTGTGTATGTATGTATGTACAGTATCTGACAAAAGTGAGTACACCCCTCACATTTTTGAAAATATTTTATTATATCTTTTCATGTGACAATGCTGAAGAAATGACACTTTGCTAAAATGTAAAGTCGTGCGTGTACAGCTTGTATAACAGTGTAAATTTGCTGTCCCCTCAAACAACTCAACATACAGCCATGAATGTCTAAACCGCTAGCAACAAAAGTGAATATACCCCTAAGTGAAAAGGTCCAAATTGTCAATATTTTGTGTGGCCACCATTATTTTCCAGCACTGCCTTAACCCTTTTGGGCATGGAGTTCCCCAGAGCTTCACAGGTTGCCGCTGGAGTCCTCTTCCACTCCTCCATGATGACATCACGGAGCTGGTGGATGTTAGAGACCTTGCACTCCTCCACTTTCCGTTTGAGGATGTCCCACATATGCTCAAAAGGATTTAGATCTGGAGGCATGCTTGGCCAGTGCATCATCTTTACCCTCAGCTTCTTTAGCAAGGCAGTGGTCGTCTTGGAGGTGTGTTTGGAGTCGTTATCATGTTGGAATACTGCCCTGGGGCCCAGTATCCAAAGGGAGGGGATCAGGCTATGTTTCAGTATGTCACAGTACATGTTGGCATTTATGGTTCCCTCAGTGAACTGTAGCTCCCCAGTGCCGGCAGCATCCATGCAGCCCCAGACCATGACACTCCCACCACCATGCTTGACTGTAGGCAAGACAAATTTGTCTTTGTACTCCTCATCTGGTTGCTGCGACGCACGCTTGACACCATCTGAACCAAATACGTTTTGTCTTGGTCTCATCAGACCACAGGACATGGTTCCAGTAATCCATGTCCTTAGTCTGCTTGTCTTCAGCAAACTGTGGGATTTCTTGTGCATCATCTTGAGAAGAGGCTTCCTTCTGGGATGACAGCCATACAGATTAATTTGATGCAGTGTGCGGCGGATGGCCTGAACACTGACAGGCTGACTCGCCAACCCCTTCAACCTCTGCAGCAATGCTGGCAACACTCATGCGTCAGTTTTCCAAAGACAGGATAGGACGCTTAGCACATGCACTCAACATCTTTGGTCGACCATGACGAGGCCTGTTCTGAGTGGAACCTGTCCTGTTAAACTGCTGTATGGTCTTGGCCACCGTGCTGCAGCTCCGTTTCAGAGTCTTGGCAATCTTCTGATAGCCTAGGCCATCTTTATGAAGAGCAACAATTCTTTTTTTCAGATCCTCAGGGAGTTCTTTGCCATGAGGTGCCATGTTGAACTTCCAGTGACCAGTATGAGAGAGTGAGAGTGATAACATCATATTTAACACACCTGCTCCCAATTCACACCTGAGACCTTGTAACACTGAGTCGCATGACAGGAGGGAAAATTGCTAATTGGGCCCAATTTGGACATTTTTACTTAGGGGTGTACTCACTTTTACATCATAGAAAAAAGTGCTGCGCAATTCATAAATGTCCATAAATCAAAAAATATATATATGTCAGAAAAGTCCCAACAGGTGCATGTGGAGACAGCAGAATCGTTACTGGGTGCAATGACAGACAAATGTTGAAAATCTGGTGATAGTGATCCCTCCACCACATAAATGGATGGCCTCTCACTTCCAGAATTCCAAGTGCTTACTTGGGGATTTGTCTATCGCTATGTGACCTGTTTCAGGTCGAATTCTGGAGGTGAGAGGCCATCCATTTATGTGGTGGAGGGATCACTATCACCAGATTTTCAACATTTGTGTGTCACTGCACCCAGTAACGATTCTGCTGTCTCCTCATGCACCTGTTGGGACTTTTCTGACATATATATTTTTTGATTTATGGACATTTATGAGTTCCGCAGCACTTTTTTCTATGATGTAATTTTGAGGTATTGTTTGAATTAGCCTTGAGAGCTAGCTAGCGGTTCGATTTTAGGTGTGTCCGTTTATGTCGGCGGTGAATTTATTTTCTCTCTCTTTTTTGAGTGTACTCACTTTTGTTGCCAGCGGTTTAGACATTAATGGCTACGTGTTGAGTTATTTTGAGGGGACAGATCATTTGCACTGTTATGCAACCTGTACACTCACTACTTTACATTGTAGCAAAGTGTCATTTCTTCAGTGTTGTCACATGAAAAGATATAATAAAATATTTACAAGATTTGTTATGAAGCCCATAAAAATCTCTGGTGCAACCAATTACCTTCAGAAGTCACATAATTAGTGAAATGATGTCCACCTATGTGCAATCTAAGTGTCACATGATATGTCATTACATATACACACCTTTTTGAAAAGCCCCAGAGGCTGCAACACCTAAGCAAGAGGCACCACTAACCAAACACTGCCATGAAAACCAAGGAACTTTCCAAACAAGTAAGGGACAATGTTGTTGAGAAGTACAAATCAGGGTTAGGTTATAAAAAAAATACCCAAATCTTTGATCCCTAGGAGCACCATCAAATCTGTTATAACCAGATGGAAAGAACATGGCACAACAGCAAACCTGCCAAGAGACGACCACACACCAAAGCTCACAGACCGGGCAAGGAGGGCATTAATCAGAAAGGCAGCACAGAGAACTAAGGTAACCCTGGAGGAGCTGCAGAGACTGGAGTATCTGTACATAGGACGACAATAAGCCGTACGCTCCACAGAGTTGGGCTTTTTGGCAGAGTGGCCAGAAGAAAGCCATTACTTTCAACAAAATAGCACATTTTGAGTTTGCGAAAAGGCATGTTGGAGACTCCCAAAATGTATGGAGGAAGGTGCTCTGGTCTGATGAGACTAAAATTTAACTTTTTGGCCATCAAAGAAAACGCTATGTCTGGTGCAAATCCAACACTTCATATCACCCAAAGAACACCATCCCCACAGTGAAACATGGTGGTGGCAGCATCATGCTGTTGGGATGTTTTTCAGCAGTCAAGACTGGGAAACTGGTCAGAGTTGAGGGAAAGATGGATGGTGCTAAATACAGGGATTTTCTTGAGCAAAACCTGTACCACTCAACAAACATGTAAATGTGTTGGAATGGCCTAGTCCAGGCATGTCCAAAGTCCAGCCCGCGGGCCAATCGTGGCCTGCATTCTGGTTTCGGATGGCCCGCCTGGTAATTTTGACATGTATATCTTTTGTGGCCCCCAACGAATCCCCGCGAGCCGGGGGCCACAAAAGATAAATGCTAGCTGCCTTGGAGGGGACAGGACGAGCGCCGTACATACAGGAGTATTTTCTGTTTGCACAGCGTCCTGTGTAAAAGAAAGTCCCGTCTCCTGCGCTGCCATTGGACAACTGTTCTGTCCCTCACAGGAGGCGGGACTTTCAATTAAAGAGGCAGCCGAGAAAACAGGAGTTTCTCCTGTATGTCTGTTGGCGCTCGTCCCGCCCCCTCCCTGTCTCCTCCAAGGCTGCAGATGGACATGAATCAGGCTGCACTGACGGCAATGGTGAGTCTGCATTCATGTCAAAGTGGGTGCTGCATTAATGACAATGGAGTGGGTGCTGCATTAATGACAATGGAGTGGGTGCTGCATTAATGGCAATGGAGTGGGTGCTGCATTAATGGCAATGGAGTGGGTGCTGCATTAATGGCAATGGAGTGGGTGCTGCATTCATGGCAATGGAGTGGGTGCTGCATTCATGGCAATGGAGTGGGTGCTGCATTCATGGCAATGGAGTGGGTGCTGCATTCATGGCAATACGTTGGGTGCTGCATTCATGGCAATACGTTGGGTGCTGCATTCATGGCAATACGGTGGGTGCTGCATTCATGGCAATACGGTGGGTGCTGCATTCATGGCAATACGGTGGGTGCTGCATTCATGGCAATACTTTGGGTGCTGCATTCATGGCAATACGGTGGGTGCAGATGGGCACTGATTAGGCTGCATTGATGGGCACTGAGCCTTATTTTGCTTCACATTTCTTTATTTAAAATTTAAGATTACTTCCTGAAACTTCCTTTTTAAAAGTTAAGGTGTGTGTTTATAAGCCGATAAATACGGTATATTCAAAAAACACACCCAAGCTCATCTCTTCACCACACACAGCCACAAAGCCATGAGAATTCTTGTTGGGCAGTGTATTAGTGCTCAAACGGACACACTTAGACCAAATTTTAATGGTTTAAAGAATGTCAGGCAAAATGGTCGGCCCTCAAGCATGTTCACTTCATCAAATCTGGCCCTCTTTGAAAAAAGTTTGGACACCCCTGGCCTAGTCAAAGCCCAGATCTCAGTCCAATAGAAAATATGTGGTTCGACTTAAAGATTGCTGTTCACAATCGCAAACCATCCAACTTGAAGGAGCTGGAGCAGTTTTGCAAAGAGGAATGGGCAAAAATCCCAGTGGTAAGATGTGACAAGCTCATAGAGACTTACCAAAGCGACTTAGAGTTGTGATAGCCACAAAAGGTGGCTCTACATAGTCATATGATGCCCAGCAGGATAACCCCCTAGCGCTTGCCCGCAGGGGCACGCAGCGTGGTGATCAGGGACAGTGTGTGTCCCTCGGACACAGCGCTTCCCCCATCACGATAAACAGCCAATGAATTTGGCTGTTTACCACGTGATCGGCTGTGTCAAAGTCACAGCCGATCACCTGTCATAACAAACTCGGCAGAGTGCTCCGTGCACGCCGCCGGAGGCATGCAGAGCAGGGATTGAGCGCTTCCCCAATCAGGGTAAACAGCCAATAAAATTGGCTGTTTACCACGTGACTGGCTGTGTCCAATCACAGCCAGTCACAAATGTAAACACTGAGGAGCAGTTACTATCTGATCTCTGCTCTCTCCTCACACCGATCATGTGAGGAGAGAGCAGAGATCAGTAAGTGAGCTATCAGTGTAGTGTTCAACTATATATACTGTATACTGTACACAACACCCCAGGAAGAGGAGCCCAGTACAAGTACTGGAATCACACACCCAACCCGAAGAACCCAGCCCCAGTCCTACCTTCCCGATGCCCTTGCAAACCCCTTATGGTTGCCTGCCAACTCAGGATCCGCTATCATCCCCCCTTTCACTACACAGCCAGGTTTGCAGCCCGACACTACGAATTATTCTCAATTTGATTATTTTGTTTATTTTTCCCACAAGATTTGCTGCAGAATATGGTGGATCAAACTAATCTGTATGCATCCCAATTTATTGCTGCCAACCCCAATTCTTCCTACGCCCGCATGTTCCAGCCTAACACTGGACAAATTTAAATTGTTTTTGGGGCTTACAAAAAAGATCATCCCAACCACGACAAATTGTACAAGATACGCCCCCCTAATCAATTCCTTTTCCTAGTGATTTTGAGACGTTTTTATCCCAGACCAAAAAATTTATGTGGACAAGTCCCTCATACATTTCTTTGGCTGACTGCACTTCAAGCAGTATATACCAAGCAAGAGAGCCAGGTATGGGCTGAAATTAAATAAATTATGAGATCGAGCCACTGGATACGTCTTCACATTCCGGATCTAAGAAGGCAAAGACTCCCAGCTCCAGCCCCGTGATTGCCCCACATATATTGGAACCAGTGGGAAAATTGTCTGGGAGCTGGCATACCCCCTGTTCGAAAAAGTATACCATTTATATGTCATGTCAACAACTATTATACCAGCCTGCCCCTTTTTCGTCACCTTTTATAGTAAAAAAACCCCGGCCTGCGGTACTTTAAAAAAAAAAAAACAGAAGGGATTCCCACAAAATCTGTTGACAAAAAAATTGCAAAACGGAGAATCAGCATTCATGAGGAATGAGGAGGTGTTGGTCATGAAGTGGAGGGACAAGAAAGATGTCCACATCCTCTCTACCATCCACAATGACACCGTGGTGGAGATCCAAAGAAGACGCAGCCCCATTGTAAAGCCTGAATGTGTCCACGACTAATATATGTAAATGGGGGGTGAATTTAAATGATCAGATGCTACAGCCTTATTTATCAACCAGTAAGTCCCGTTATTGGTGCAAGAAAGTTGTTTAACATGGCCCTTTTTAATTTGTTTGTCTGCTACCAAAAAGCAACTCAAAACCAAAAAAAAAAAAAGCAACTCAATCGCCTATCTCAAGTATATTGAAGATATTATCACTGCCCTCATTTACCAACAAGGTACCGCTCCAGGAAGCATTCGCTCTGATAGCGTGAGTCGACTTCACGAGCAACACTTTCCCTATCACATTCCCCCCACAGAATCTGGAAGAAGACGCCAAAAGAAATGCTGTGTATGCAGCAGAGGAGGCGTAAGGAGAGATACCAGCTATTATTGTCCCCAATGTCCCTCCCAACCTGGCCTGTGCATCAGAGATTGCTTCAAAATGTATCATACATCCATCCAATATTAGTTCCCCTTATTATTAACAGACTGCCATTTCCCCATTTGCCTGCTACCATGTTAATTAACTGACTCTGGCCTGTTTACCGAAGATGTTTTTGCTTGCCGATTTAAACCACGTTTCTGACTTCCACGTGCACCAACCTCAGCCTGTTTACCGACGATGCCTCTGCCTGCCGATTTAAACCATGTTTCTGACTTCTACGTGCACCAACTTTGGCCTGTTAATCAACCATGTTTTTGCCTGCCACTTGGACTGATCTTTTGACCATCTACTTTAGTACACAGGGGTCTCACATATGTTAGGGGCTTCAGAATAGTGTTCTGAGTAGAGAAAAACAGTTTTTCGTTTTCTGTGCTCCCAGAACAGAGTCTCGTTGCCCAGAGGCTTCAAAGTGATTTGGGTGGGAGAAGCCTCTACCCCTGTCCCCCTGGCCCTAAGCTTGATGGTCCTTCCTGCTGTCTGGACCAATACTTTGGCTGTGCTGACCATATTGCTGCCTGTAATGACCCATGACATTATGGACCATGTTTCTTCCTGCTGCTTCGACCAATACTTTGGCTGTGTTGACCATATATCTGCCTCTACTGAATTTGGACAGTATTTCTGCCAGGACACCTCTGCCTGCTACCCGGACCTGTGACAGTATCTCTGCCTGTACGAACTATGAACAGTATTCCTGCCTGCTGCCTGGATGATTGCTTTTGCTGTCACTGACCTCATTCCTGCCTGCTGCCTGGACCGATGCTCTCCTCTGTGGACCACTGCACTTCTAAAACCAGAGGTAATCTTTTCTTATTTGGTATGTACCTGCTATGTGTTAGAAATATGAAAGGCCTTCAAAAATGTGATTGGTAGTCAGAAAATGATATGTGCAATTAATTCTGCTAGAATGTCCGGAGGTGCTACTTGGATGTTGGGCTTCTGTATGTGGCCAGGCTGTGTAAAAGTCTCAAACATGTGGTATCGCCATACTCAGGAGGAGTAGCGGAATGCATTTTGGGGTGTCATTTATGCTATGTACATGCTTTGTGTTAGAAATAACTTATAAAGGGAAATCTTTGTGTAAAAAAAAAAAAAAAAAAAAAAAAAAAAGCGTTTTCATTTTTTTTCCACATTTTCCAAACCTTCTGGAAAAAAATGAACGAGTGTGAACGAGGGCTTAATGCTGTCACCCTTTGAATGTGAATTACTCAGCCTCTATCCCAGAAGAGGACCTGTTAGGGGAGAATGCATTGAGTAGAGCCGATCTTGTGACGTCTCTGTGTTCTCGGTTGCTTGATTTTGTGGCGGGGTTCTCATTTGTGATCTTACTGCTGTGATTATTTGCTTGTATGCAAGTGCATCTATTTTTAAATATGTTGCTTTTAAATATAACTTTACTGTACAATGGAGCTTTCCTGTTTTATGTTTTAACTGGGTACCCTGTAATGTGAGGAGGGATCAAGTTTCATGTGAAGGATCTGAGTGGGATAGCTGCATTTTAAACTGGCTGGGAGAATTTTGCATGCATATACACTCTGCTGTTTTGTTCTGTTGGTATGCTGCTATATGTTGCACACAAGCACTGGAGCACAGCTGTCATCAATTTAATGCACAGAGAGCACTTTTCATCCACCGAGCGCACGCATACCTTTACCTCCGCGCTGGGTTGGCTGCGACAAGTCCCATCTTGAACTGGAGAGGCCAGCGAGTTAAACATCTCGTGGGGGTACATATGACCGAGCACCTGCAGTCCGTGTCATAGTGTTACCCTAGGCGACAGCCCCCGATTCAGTGGAGAGGAAGTTCTGTTTTGGGAGTGTCACCCAAAAGCTCTGCTGGATTCGTAAGTAGGTGCCCCCCTTCCCTCCTCAGATGCTGTGTGGAGTGCAGGTGCTCCCTGGTGGGGTGGTCAGCCCTGTGACTCCTGTACCTAACTGCTAGATGGGTAGCAGCTCTGCATTGTTCCATGGGTAGCATGCATGGAGTGGCGGATGCGTAACCATATGTTTTTGTGTATCATTTCTAACCGTTGAGCCTGGGGAGAAGATGCTTCCTCTGCTACCGTTCCCATGCAGGCATGACACTAGTGGTAGCTGCTCCTAAGGTGGGGAGGAGTTTTGGGTTTGAGATCAGCACAGGGACTTTGGACGCCGGAGGTGGTTTGGCCATCAATGTCCTGGAACTGCGAGTGATCAAGCCTTGCATCAGGGTAGTGACCTAGGTCAACCACTAGAGTGGTATGGGAAATGCAGCAGCGGCGCTGGAGGCCTCACACATTATTTGGTGAGCGGAACTGCACATTCCAGTTCTGTACGCCATGTGCATTCCAGGCATTGAGAACTGACGGGCTCTGCTCCAGTCATCAGCTGCTGGATAAGGGGAATTGCTCGGATTTGTTCCGTCAGATCTACCTGTGCCGGGGGGCCGCGGCCATAGCCCTTCTGGTGGCTCGCTCAGGTGGTACCAATCTACCACCCTGGCGTTCTCCACCTCTGTGGTTCAGATTCTCCAGTGGGGTGTTGCTCAAAACCTTGCATTGATTATCATTGAGGGCCATGTTTCTGGCCTGGTGATCTTCTTTAATGTCCCTTGGCCACTCGCTCCATGATTCGTACTAAAATTCTGTGGTTTACCTTGTGGAGCCCCCTTATGCATCCTCTGTTGGCACCGTGGAACCTTAACAAGGTTGGTTTGGTCCTACGGAAGCCTCCATTTTGAAGTGGTAGCGATATTCCCCTACTTATGCTTCCTAAAACATTGCCATTTTGGTCGCCATCACACCCGCATGGTGGGTGTTTAACCTGGCGGCCTTATCCTTTAAGTCTCCCTATTTGGTTTATTTGGTTTTGCACAGGCATTAGGTAGATCTCCATTCATGCCCCTCTTTCCTTTTAGATGGTGGTGTCTAATTTCTGTCTTAATGAGGACCTTGTCCCACCTTTTCTGTGTCTCCTGCCTCTGGACTTTTGTGAGCTTGCTCTGCACTCCTATTCTTGGAGTTGGTCTGGGCAGTTCGTGTGTGGTGGTCCACTATGGTCTCCTTCCAGGGGTCAGATGCTCTTTTCAGATATTCTGGAGAAAAACCTGGCGGACTCCTCTGCCGTTCAGCAATAGTGCCTCTTGGGTGTTCTGACATTAGACGTCTATGCCTCTGATCTCCTAGATGGCTACCTGGTCATCCGTGCATACCTTTACCACCACTAACAGGGTTGATGTGTTTATATCCTCAGATTCTGGTTTTGGCCATAACGCTGTTTATGGTCCCTTGACCCCCCCCCCCGCCCCCCTCTTGAGAGGGGTTTGTGTGGGTGGTTGACATGTTGGTTACTCTAGTGTTTTGCTTTACCCCACCCCTAATTAAGACACTGCTTTGGTATGTCCCTATGGTCTAGAATAGAAGAGCTGTGTCTGTCAATGAACGCGGAAAAAAGGATTTTACAGTGAGTAACAAAATATCCATTTTTTTTTACACAAACTTGTCAATGAATAGGATATATAATTCAGTTATTCTGCGCTCACTGGTCTTAATGATATGATCAATATTATATAAAATATGACATAAGTGAAAAAATTGAAATAAATATGTGTAAATGTATGCTGCTATCTCCAAAAATTAAATACTCAATTCAACATATAGAGAAAGAAAAAAGAAGATTGTGCAAACCTAAAAACACATTAAGTAATCATGCAAAAACACATAAGATGTGAGTGAATCTGTTCACGTGAATCAATTGTTAATGTGTAAAAAAGTCCCAAAAAAACAAAAAATATTTTTTATAAAATGTAACAATTAAAAACTTCTAGTTAATTGGTTATAAAAGCCCCAAATCACACGAAAAAAAAAAATAACAATGAAGGCAGCTTCGGGTGAAGCACCTAAAAATCTGCAATGGCAACTGGTCAGTACTTTATAGCCCAGCGAAGAAGTAAGCTAAAAAAAAAAGCCAGATGACCTCTTACCGGACGCATTGGATCAGCTGTGATGTTTCATCTGGTCCACTCCAAGCACTAGCCACTTTCCTCCGTCATGGACAACAGGACTTTTTAATTAAATTCCACCTTCCAGTCACTCTACCCGACACTCATCCAGTATAAAGGATTTAGCAGAAAAGGAACTTCATGGTGCAGTAAGTAATGGTAGTTTATTCCATTAAGTGTTCTTAAGCACAGCAAAGAAATACGATACAAAGACACAACCACAGGTTTTTCAGACTGCCAGCTGGTGCGTGGTGATGGTGACAGAATGTAAAACCTAAATAATTTAATTATTTTTACATATTGTCACCAGAGCAGTACAGTTTCATCACAGTGACACTGTACTGCTTGGGGGGAGGATGATCGGTATTGTTTTTTATCACTGTGATTGCTGTATTGCCATGGTGGCTGTATAAGCAATAATTTTTGACAAACTCTGGCTGCATTGAGTACTATTGTGAAAGCTGTGATTGGCCCTGTAGTAAACAAAGGCATCACGAATAACAGCCCTTGTTTACTATTGGTAATGTGATCATTGTGATTGGTCACAGCAATCACATGGTACCAGGGCCAATCACAGCAGCCAAGTACCCTTATCTGGGAGCGCGTTTAGGTAGGTCTTCCCAGAACGATGGCTGTCCCGCCGGCCGTCTATGTAGAGTGGCCAGACGAGAAGTGGTTAATCTGCTAGTATAACGCT
Source organism: Aquarana catesbeiana (assembly GCF_042186555.1). Classification (NCBI taxonomy): domain Eukaryota; kingdom Metazoa; phylum Chordata; class Amphibia; order Anura; family Ranidae; genus Aquarana; species Aquarana catesbeiana. The sequence continues at coordinate 197,970,299 of NC_133329.1, read as the reverse complement.
ACCCAAACCGACAATGCTGCTGAATGCAGGCAACTTAAGAAAGGAAGCAATATTACTCGCTCAATCACCAAGTGAAATAAAGGGAATCAAAGCCTAAGAAAACAAATGCAGCCACCACATCTAAGGACCGATAAGCTGCAATATATTGCATTTTTGTTTTTGGGTTTAATGTCATTCTAACAAGACTTTGGCAGTTGTAATCGGCTTAGGATACAAGGAGCTGTAGAAGGATCATTTTTAAACTGGGCAAGTATGATAGACCCCTTCAAACTGGACACAAATAAAATTTCATAAGGAATGTATTGCATAGGAATCTTGAGAATGATTAACCTTTAACCACTTCAGCCCGGAGCATTTGGCTGGCCAAAGACCAGAGCACTTTTTGCGATTCGGCACTGCGTCGCTTTAACTGACAATTGCGCGGTCGTGCGATGTGGCTCCCAAACAAAATTGACGTCTTTTTTTTCCCCACAAATAGAGCTTTCTTTTGGTGGTATTTGATCACCTCTGCGGTTTTTATTTTTTGCTCTATAAACAAAAAAAGAGCGACAATTTTGAAAAAAAACGCAGTTTTTTTTACTTTTTGCTATAATAAATATCCCCAAAAAATATATAAAAAAATTTTTTTTTCCTCAGTTTAAGCCGACAAGTATTCTTCTACATATTTTTGGTAAAAAAAAATCGCAATAAGCGTATATTGATTGGTTCGCGCAAAAGTTATAGCGTCTACAAATAGGGGATAGATTTATGGCATTTTTATTAATAATGTTTTTTTTTTACTAGTAATGGTGGCGATCAGCGATTTTTATCGTGACTGCGACATTATGGCGGACACATCGGACACTCTTGGCGCTATTTTGGGACCATTCACATTTATACAGCGATCAGTGCGATTAAAAATGCAGTGATTACTGTGTAAATGTGACTGGCAGTGAAGGGGTTAACACTAGGTGGCGCTGTAGGGGTTAAGTGTGTCCAAGGGAGTGATTCTAACTGGGGGGAGGGGCTACATGAGACACAACACTGATCACCGCTCCCGATTACAGGGAGCTGTGATCAGTGACAGTGTCACTAGGCAGAACGGGGAAATGCTTGCTTACATTAGCATTTCCTCGTTCTTGAGCTCCATGAGACGATCGTGGGTATCCCCGCTGACATCGAGTCCACGGGACCCGCGGTCAGACGCACGGAGCTCGCTATCCAGGCCTCGCACTATCACGTACAATAACGTGATTTCACGCAGCGGAGCCAACCTGCCACAGTAAAACTGAGGTGGCTGGCCTGCAAGCGGTTAATGACTATAATGTATTTAATCACATATGTTTTTGAAATGCTGCTTGAGTTCAGCAGGGCAAGTGTTTTACTGCTGATTTTTGATTGTACTCTGTGTTTGGTGCAACCTGCTGTAGTGTCAAAAAATAGTCAGCCAGCATTGATGGATTCCAGTTGTCCTTATACCGTTTTCCATTATGGTAATGTCCTAGTGAAACCTTTCACCATGTTCATCACTGACCACCACTTTATGGGAACGAATTCTAAGTGTGATTGCAGAAAATGAATCTTCAGTGACATGTTGCAAATCATGGTCTTGTATCCTGTAAGAAGTTTGTCAACCAGTTGAGTGTAATTTGGTGCAGCACGGTGTTCCGTCTGTAGGATAGGAACCTTTCTTCCCACACTTGGAAAAATAGTCTGGCTGAGTGGTGCTCAGCCTTTCACAGGGAGCTTTGTATTCTGTGAATAAATGCAAAGCTTCCTTTGTTTTGGCTGAGGCAGAGAGGCAGGCCGATGACGTCCCAAACTCCACCTCAGCCAATCAGAGAAAATCTTGTGTTGATTTACAGAATGCAAAGCTGCCTGCGAAAGACTGAGCAAAGCTTAGCCCGACTCTATTTTGTTCTGGGTGTTGGAAGCAAAGTTGGTTTCCACAGCCAGAACACAGTCCTGTATGTAACTGAGGCTACATACAGGTCATACAGCACTGAGAGCCACTGCAGCTGTTAGTTAAAGGAATAATTTGTTTGGACCAGCTTGGTCCACCGTCAGTGTGAGTACAGAAAACAAGGTTGTCAACCTGCGTGCAGAAATTTGTTAAATCAGCTTGGCGGCCTTCAAAGACCACAATTTTTATACCCGGTGATAGCATTGTCACTGGCCGTGCTTTGCAGCATCTTTGTCTGTTTTGTCTAAGTTCCATTTTGGCAGATTGTTGTTATGTGCCACTTGTTACATGGCTGGTGGTTGACTGGGGTATTCAAGTGATTTCTTTTTATCAGAGAAACCAGTGACATTGGTGTCATAGAAATTATGAACTTTGCCTATAAGCAAATAATTCTGTTGCGCTAATAAGCACATTTACAGCTCTTTTGTAAAGCGCACTTGCATATCTCCAAGTAACACTGGCTGGTATCACGTTGAGCATAGATGTCCTGCTTGAATAGGGCAGGCCTTGTTTATTTATAGGGCTGAACATTGCAAAACTGACACTGGGGGACATCTGACAATATACAATAATAAAAATGTCCACAACAGCGTTACATGATAATTCTGTTCCTGCCCTAAAATTGGGACAGCAAACAGCATTCACGTCTGACTTTCTCTGAGGAAACCTCTAAGATTGACAGCACATCTTGCGCAACAAATGTAAAGAGCCCAGGCCTTGTTTTGACCACCGATCATACAACCAAAGTACAGTTCATGTTTGTTCTTAACAAGCCCAGTCCTGGTGCATTTTTGAGGCTAAAGCATGTACTCGCCACAAATATAGCAAAATGTACCAAGGCTGTTCCAACATTTCTGGTGTCACCAATCATCCTATAGCAAGTCTAATAACTGGCTTACTTGTTATATCAGTTACATGTATGTAGACAATGCTATGCCATGAAACATTCACATCAAAATACATGGAAACTGATATCTGTGAAATTAGTAGCATCCTGCATGCAAGCTCTTTTTATAGCCTTTCCAGGCAGCATCCCTCCTAAGCATTCCAAGGCATGCCCAGACTTTACCAGTGCCACAAATGTTATGCAGTTGTCAGGGCTGGGCTCACCTCTTCCTTCTCTGAGCTGGCCGCTCAGCTGTCAGCTAATTGCCAGCTCCTATGTCTCCACAGTGACTCACCTGTTGATGATACCCTGCTCGTCAGTCCTGCCTACTTAAGCCGTCCAGCCCAGAGGATCTCTGCCTTCGCCTTGGTCAACATCTCAGAGACTATGTTCCTGTGTCTCCTGTGTTCCTGTTTAAGACTTGCATGGCTGACATACCTTCTGGCTCCACATCCTGCTTGCTGTTCCACTACAATGATCCCTGACTTTCTGGCTTGGCTGACTATCCGTTCCGGTTACCGAACTTTGGCTATGTTTTGACTGTTTGTTCTTTTTACTTTTATTATTAAACAGGTGTTTAACTTTACCTGTTGTCTTGAGTTACCCTGAGTTTGTGGCTTCTTTTAAAATGGTATTTGATGTTCCCGCACGCTCCGCATCTGCTGCCAAGTGCTTCATGTCCATAAGAGTACGAGAACTGTTGCCGACTACGCCATTGAATTCTGTACTCTGGCAGCAGAGGTTGCTTAGAACATTGAGGCCCTCGTGGCTGCTTTTTCTCATGGTCTCTCGGATACCATCAAGGATGAGATAGCAGCCCGAGATATACCCACTGAGCTGGAGAGGTTGATCACATTTGCCATCCTCATTGACTCAGAGAAAAACTCTTTTAAGGAGCGCTTGCGGAAGCCTCCTGTACATTTGTCTCCGAGCTTTGCAGTCCCACTCTTGCCTCCCTCACCTCCCATGCCTCCCGGTTGTCAGAAACCATGAACCAGATCGAGACAGAAGTACAGTAAAATCACACTTGTTTATTAATAAAAATAAAAAGGTAAATAGAGTAAGCATGGTCAAAGCATAGCCAGAGTCCAGTAAGCGGATCAGGTAGTCAGCCAAGCCAGAGTTCAGTAACCAGATCGGGTAATCAGCCAGGCCAGAAGTCAGGGATCCAAGTAGAGGAACAGCAAGCAGGATAAGGAGCCAGAAGGGATGTCAGTAAAGCCAGTCTTTAAACTGGAACGCAGGAGATGGTTTCTTGTGATGTGACCAAGGCGAAGGCAGATATTAGGTGAGCTGGAGATCTTTAAGTAGGTGGGACTAACAAGCAGATCCACAACAGCTGGTTAACTGTGGAGAGAGATGAGAGCTGGCAATTAGCCGACAGCTGAGTGGCCAGCTCAGAGCCAGCCCTGACACCGGTGCCGAGTTGATCAGTGAAGGTGAACCCATGCACTTGGGCTTCACGCGTCTCTCTGTAGACGAGAGAGCCCTTAGGAGGAGGGAGAGATTGTGCCTTTATTGTGGCCAGGCAGGTCACTCTTTGAAGTCTTGTCCTACCCGTCCAGAAAACGCCCGAACCTTGAGGTCCTGTAGTAGACAGACAGACCTTAGGTGGCGTTGTTTCATCCCCAGTTATCCAGAAGGATAAGCCCTTTCTTGGGCTGAGTCGTCCGTCGAGACACAGGCTCTAGTCGACTCTGGGGCTGCATTGATGCTGCCTTTGCATCGAAGCACTCGATTCCACTGGAGCTGTGTGACACTCCACTTGCCATTGAGGCTCTTGATGGAAGAACTCTACAGCCTGCCCATGTGACTCATGAGACTGTTCCGTTGTCCATGGCCGTAGGGGCTCTTCATCATGAGATAATCCAATTCCAAGTTATTTCCTCACCTAAGTTTCCGCTACATAGTTACATAGTAGGTGAGGTTGAAAAAAGACACAAGTCCATCAAGTCCACCCTATGTGTGTGATTATTTGTCAGTATTACATTGTATATCAGTGTATGTTGCAGTCGTTCTGGTGCTTATCTAATAGTTTCTTGAAACTATCGATTCACCCCTCTGAGACAACCGCCTGTGGAAGGGAATTCCACATTGTTGCCGCTCTTACAGTAAAGAACCCTCTACGTAGTTTAAGGTTAAACCTCTTCTCTTCTAATATTAGTTAATAATATGAGTGGCTACGAGCCTTGTTAAACTCCCTTCTGCGAAAAAGTTTTATCCCTATTGTGGGGTCACCAGTATGGTATTTGTATATTGAAATCATATCCCCTCTCAAGTTCAGTGCTTGCAATCTTTCCTCATAAATAATATCCTCCAGACCCTTTATTAGCTTTGTTGTCCTTCTCTGTACTCGCTCCATTTCCAGTACATCCTTCTTGAGGACTGGCGCCCAGAACTGGACAGCATACTCTAGGTGCGACCGGACCAGAGTCTTGTAGAGCTGGAGAATTATTGTTGTTTTATATCTGGAATTAATCCCCTTTTTAATGCATGCCAATATTCTGTTTGCTTTGTTAGCAGCAGCTTGGCATTGCATGCCATTGCTGAGCCTATCATCTATTAGGATCCCCAGGTGCTTTTCCATCCTAGATTCCCACAGAGGTTCTCCCCCCAGTGTATAAATTGCATTCATATTTTTGCCACCCAAACGCATTATTTTACATTTTTCTACATTGAACCTCATTTGCCATGTAGTTGCCCACCCCATTAATTTGTTCAGATCTTTTTGCAAGGTTCCCACATCCTGCGGAGAAGTTATGGCCCTGGTTAGCTTAGTATTGTCCGCAAATACAGAGATTGAACTGTTTACCCCATCCTCCAGGTCATTTATGAACAAATTAAACAAGATTGGTCCCAGCACAGAACCCTGGGGGACCCCACTACCCACCCCTGACCATTCTGAGTACTCCCCATTTATCACCACCCTCTGAACTCGCCCTTGTAGCCAGTTTTCAATCCATGTACTCACCCTATGGTCCATGCCAACAAACCTTATTTTGTACAGTAAACATTTATGGGGAACTGTGTCAAATGCTTTTGCAAAATTCAGATACACCAAGTCTTCGGGCCTTCCTTTATCTAGATGGCAACTCGCCTCCTCATAGAAGTTTAAATAGATTGGTTTGGCAAGAACGATTCTTCATAAATCCATGCTGATTGCTGCTATTGATACCGTTCTCATTACTAAAATCTTGTATATAGTCCCTTATCATCCCCTCCAAGAGTTTACATACTATTGATGTTAGGCTAACTGGTCTGTAATTCCCAGGCATGTATTTTGGGCCCTTTTTAAATATTGGTGCTACATTGGCTTTTCTCCAATCAGCTGGTACCATTCCATTCAATAGCCTGTCATTAAAAATTAGGAACATTGGTCTGGCCATTACTTGACTGAATTCCCTAATTACCCTCGGGTGCAAGCCATCTGGTCCTGGTGATTTATTAATGTTAAGTTTCCCAAGTCTAATTTTAATTCTGTCCTCTGTTAACCATGGTTATTGGTTATCCTTGATTACAGAGGCACAACCCCTCTTTTGATTGGCTCCATGTTGAGGTTCTCTCCTGGTCACCACAATGCATTAAGACCTGCTTCCAGAAGGTAGCCAAGGTCCTGTGTACTTCAATCTCATCCCTGCCAGAGGAGTACCGTGACAAAGGTCAAGCCGGTAGTTTGCCTCCACACCGGTTGTATGATTGTGCAATTGACCTTCAACCTGGTGCCATACCCCCTCATGGCCGGCTTTACCCTTTGTCGGTCTTGGAGGATAAGGCCATGGATGAGTATGTTACAGATGCTCTTTCTTGAGGTTTCATCTGCAAATCCTTGTCTCTTGCTGGTGCTGGTTTCTTCTTTGTGAAAAAGAGGAGTGGTGAACTGAGACCTTGTATTGATTATAAGGGTCTCAATCATTTCACGATTAAGAATGCCTATCCGATTCCATTGATTAAGGAGTTATTTGACCGCCTTAAGGGAGCAACGGTTTTCACGAAGCTTGATTTGAGAGGGGCATACAATCTTGTGGGGATTAAGGAGGGCGATGAGTGGAAAATTGCATTTAATACCAGAACAGGCCATTATGAGTACCTCGTAATTCCTTTTGGCCTTTGTAACGCTCCGGCAGTTTTCTAGGAATTTATTAACAATGTCCTCCGAGATTTGTTGCATCCTCATATTTTCCAAGTTCCTGGAGAGCCACCACACAGATGTCTGTTGTGTTCTTCAGAAACGAAGAGAGAACAGTCTCTATTGCAATTTGCAGAAGTGCGAAATTCATCGTGAACAGGTTAAATTCCTGGGTTATCTCATTTCCACTGCTGGTTTTTCTTACTGCCGTGCTCCAGACTTACCATTCTCCCAAGGCTGCTGGCCACCCTGGGAAGAATCAACTCTTTTAGGCCATTTCAAACCAATTCTGGTGGCCTAGTCTACGTGCTGATGTAACTGCTTTTGTAGCTGCCTGTTCCGTGTGTGCTCTGAGTAAAACTCCACGACACCTTCCAGTGGGCCTCTTACAATACCCAATGGAGAGAGGCCCTGGATTCACCTGTCTATGGATTTCATTGTTGAGTTACCCAACTCCCAGGGCAACACAGTTATCCTTATGGTGGGTGACCGGTTCTCAAAAATGTCTCATTGTATTCCACTTAAGAAGTTTCCCACTTCTAAGGAACTGGCCTCCATTTTTGCTCGGGAGATCTTTTGCTTATATGGGCTACCCAAGGTGATCGTCTCGGACAGGGGTAGTCAGTTTGTGTCCCGGTTCTGGCGAGCCTTTTATGCACAGTTGGGAATTCAGCTTGGTTTTTTCTCTGCGTATCACCCACAGTCTAATGGGGCGCAGATTGAGCCAATCAGTCCTTGGTGCAATTTTTTTACGTTGCTATATTTCTGACCATCATAACAACTGGTCAGACCTCTTACGGTGGGCAGAGTTTGCTCACAATAGTGCCTTGAATTCTGTTTCCAGATTGTCCCCGTTTATGGCGAACTATGGTTTCCAACCTTCCATGTTGCCTGACTCATTTGTTCCGCAGAATATTCCTGCGCTAGAGGAGCATCTCCGCGGTCTTCGTTCCACTTGGGCACAAGTCCAGGAGGCTTTGCGACATGCTAATGATAGGTACAGACTCCATGCTGACTGCACACTCCTGCCTGCGCCTTCCTACCAGGTTGGGGACAGGGTTTGGCTGCCATCTCGCAACCTCAGACTTTGTGTTCCCTCTCTGAAGTTTGCACCTCGGTTTATTGGGCCTTTCCATATTCTTTGAAGGATTAACCCAGTGGCTTATGCGTTAGACTTTCCTTCTAATGTGCGTATCTCAAATGTATTTCATGTCTCCTTATTAAAACCTTTGGTCTGCAACCACTTTACCACCTTGGTGCCACGTCCTCACCCTGTACATGTTGAGAACCATGAAAACTATGAAGTACAGTCCATTGTTGACTCCCATAGGCGCATACAGTACCTGGTGCATTGGAAAGGTTATGGTCCAGAGGAACACTCTTGGGTCTCATCCTCGGATGTACATGCCCCTCTCCTCCTCCGTGATTTCCATAGACTTTTTCCCCTCAAACCTGGTGGTCCTCTGAGGGGGAGGGGTCGTTAAGGAGGGGTGACTGTCAGGGCTGGGCTCAGCCCTTCCTTCTCTGAGCTGGCCGCTCAGCTGACCGATAATTGCCAGCTCCTATCTCTCAACAGTGACTTGCCTGTTGTTGATATCCTGCTTGTCAGTCTTGCCTACTTAAGCCGTCCAGGCCAGTGGATCTCTGCCTTTGCCTTGGTTAACATCACAGAGACTATCTCCTGCCTTGCTGTTTAAGACTTGCTTGGCTGACATCCCTTCTGGTTCCACATCCTGCTTGCTGTTCCACTACACTGATACCTTACTTTCTGGCTTGGCTGACTATCCATTCCAGTTACCGAACTTTGGCTATGTTTTGACTACGTTTTATTTACTTGTATTATTAAACAAGTATGATTTAACTGTACTTCTTTCTCGGTCTGATTCATGGTTTCTGACAGCAGTATGCACTGAGTGCATGCCTGGACATGCATGAGCTACACAAAGTATCTTATAACGCAAATTATAATAAAAATATATATTGCAAAAACAGAAGACTTCTATAAAGCTTTATGTGATAGGTTAAATTACAGATTATTTTGGGGATTCATAGCCAAAAATCTATAGGATATACCCAAAAGTGTTCCGGAAACAAAATCTTTGTTGTCCACGGATTTTCCAATACCACGTGTTGCTGAAACCTCTTGTCTTGTTTAAGGCAAGGCCAATTTAACTTTAAAAAGTTTCATAAGCAGAAAATTGTTGTGATGATCATGAGTTGAGGCAATTTAACAATTGTCATTTTATATTTTCAGAGTGTCAACCATCTAGCCATGGAGACTAAAAAGGTGATGAAGGGAAACCATTCAAGGAAGACTGCCTCCTTTGTCAGGGTATGGTTGAAAACTGCAAACTGTAGAAATTTGCTCATTCAGGAAAAAAACTTTAATCCTGCTCCTTCAAATTTTCTTGTCGCTGTGATCAAAAAATAAAAGTACATTTGACTCCACCGACAATTGAATGAGTGTTCTTAAAACAAATAATGTCCTAGTGACAATGGTCACTAGGACAAATAGAAAATGTGAATCACCCTAGAGGGAACACAAACTGCAGTAGAAATCTAATCGGGGTTCTAATCCCATCTCTGTATTAAAAAAGTGGTGGGGGGGAGTTTTGTTATAAAATGTCACCCATAGCACAGCGGAGTAGGTCCTTCTTCCTATCAAGGGGCAGGATTACTGTTTCAGAGTTATTTTATATTAGTTTTTTGTTTTTTAACAGTTTAGGTTTTTGGATTGTGGTAAGTGCCAAATAACTCGGCTTTAGATAGGGTTTTTGTCTGCTTTGAGGGAAACAGGCAATCAAATGTGTGCCTCTAAAGCAGTGTTGTAACAAACATTTACAATATTTTTTTTTTATTTCTTTATTATACCATACAAGATGCATAATTAATTATTCTGTAAAAATGGGTAATGCAGCTGCAGCCTTCAGGACACTGGCAAACAAAGCTGTAAGTCCAGTCCCTTTGAACTCCCTGCATGTTCAGATTTTTGCTAGTGTCCTTAGGAAAATAGACATCATCTATCTGCCTTGAAAGCAGCAAAGCATGTTCTCTTTTCTCTTTAATTTTTGAATTTTTTGGTCTGCTAGCGAATTTCATCTGCTGTGGAGATACTGAAGCTCATTTTTGCAACTTTCCAATCTGTCTACTCCTTGGCTTTGTTCTTCTTTTTATATTACAAAGGTCCTTGGCTTTGTTCTTCAGACCGTACCTGAACCCCACCAGGAAGACGTGGTGCAGGACTGTAAGGTTACCCTCTGGGCATTGGACGTCGCATCCTTAAAGTCGCTACCCTCTTTAGCCCCATCAGGAGTGCCTCCTCCTTCTCCTATTTATCAAGAGAAATTTTCTGCCACTGTGTCTTAATTCATGGGTAAACATTCAGCCATATTGGAGGCATCAGGTCATAGAAGAGTCCGTACGTTATCTTCCTCTGGCTGCTACTGCTCTGTAGGGGTTCAGTCTGCTGATATATCTCCCAAATTTAAGGATACCATTTTTATCCTTATTTACACAGTGCACACAATTCTTTATGCAGTGCAACCTGTGCCAGCCTTACCAAAAGTCGCCTGCCTGGGTTTCCTAAAAATGCCGTGGCTTGCAAAAAACCTTCCCTGCAACCTTACTTTCTTTATCGTACATCATAAGACACAGAGCAGCCATAGTAATTACTATGTGGGTTATATGCCGCCTATAGGTGAATGGACACTGGCAGATCAATCAAACAGGAATTGCTCCCCTATATATCCCCTCCTACACAGGAAGTACCTCAGGCTTTTTTTTCCAGTTTCTGTAAGGTGGTAGTCACTGATGTGATACATATGCTCTTGAAGCATACTTGGAGGTCTGGGACGGTTCTACTGAGAATCAAGGACTTCAATTGGATCCATTTGAAAAATCTGTCAGCCAAAATGGATAGTACTCGAACCTCATTGGATAGAAAAGAAGTTTTCTCAAGGTTTGCCTGTAATGCAGCCTTTACGGCGCTGGACCCTGCATAATGGAACCCTGTGCAGTGTTTGTTCTGACCAGGGTGCTTTCCTGCAGGGTTTTATACAGGTCCAAGGGAGTGGACCCCAGATTAAGGGGGACCCAGTCCCTGAAGGTCTCTTATGACAAAGCCCGCCGTGATGGGTGAAGGTTGGACTTCTGTTATGTTCAGAGTCCTGCAGCAGGAATGGTAAGTCTGCATTTTGCAGTTTCTCTTGAATAAATGTAAAAAAATGTTGACTGTCTGCTCTCCCGGTGGCCACTGGGGGCAGTGTGCTGTTCATGCGCTCTGTGTACTTCTCAGGAGTATTTGACTGCAGTGTCTCCTTCAGCCACTAGAGCGTGCGGGTTTTATCTGTATGGCCTACTCCCGTATAGACAGGAAGTAGAAGAGCGGCCATTTTTTTGCTGGTGGACCATTTGAGCTGAAGGATCTGCAAGGCCTCTGAGATGTACTGTAGCTTCAGCTCATGGCTACATAATGAAATGTGAAATTTCTATGGGAGAGCTATGTGATCAGACAAGTCATGGTTATATACTGCATAAAGATATATTTACTGCTTAATCTGGGGGGCCTGTACAACTGTCTGTTGATACACTATACGAGTATCACTGTACTTTAAAGCGGGAGTCCGGAGACCAATTTTTTTTTTTTTTTTTTTAGGTCATTGAGACACTTTGCTAATCCCAAAATAATACTCACAGTTTGGGTGTAATATTTCCGCCTCTGTCTGTTTTCGTACTGAAGAATAACTTAAAAAATGTGATGCTGGCTGTTTCCATCTTGCTTGTGGGCATGTGAAGCCCACAAGCATTGATTTCCGGGATGCGGTGAATGTTGTTCATTCACAGCTTGTTCACGCGCATGATCATGGTTTTCGCACTGAATCTTGGGAAGCCTGACACTAAGCTCCCAGGAGACAGTGCGGCGCCGGGGAAAGGCAATAAACACGCCTACTCCCATGGGAGGAGAGACAGGAAGTGCCACAATAAAGTACAATATAAAGGTAATTACAGCGATAAAAAAAATTTCCATGCGGCATTTGAACATCTATGCAATTAACTGAAGGGGGTAAGATTAAGTTAAAAATTTCAGTGGAACCCCGCTTTAAGGAGTTGTGTCTCCAGAATAGCATTCCCTACATACAGTCCCTCTCTAGGTCTTTTGTAGAGGATCATTCTCTCTCTGCAACTTGAAGATCAAGGCATTGGTTTTCCGAAAGGCTCTGTTCCCGGGGTGTTGCAGATCAAAAATTGGTGGTGGTTGGTTCTGAATCTGGAGAAGGTGAAATTCTTCCTTTCAGGGGTTTGGAAGATAATAACCACTGATGCCAGCCCATCCAGTTGGTTTGAAGGTGGCTACAGTTCAGTGTACTTGGTCTCCACAGGAGAGGATTCTGCACATCAATATCTTAAAACTTTGTGCCAGGGTGCATGCACGGCAGCCCCTAAGATGGCCGCGTAGACCGGGAGCGCCACTCTGCTCCGACGGATCGGCGCTCACACTAGCTGACAGCACGCCAGAAGACCTGCCCGAACAGCACGCAGGGACGGGGGAATGGTGTCACCACCCCCCCATGTCAGTAGGACCTGTCCATAGGTCGCTGGAACGACAAATATCCCCTGTTGGCCTCAGACACAGGCACCACAGGGGACTCAGGTGAGCAGCCCAGCCCCTTTCTCTTCAGCCCCCTAACAGAGACCTCTACACTCCTCCAACATGTTGAAGTTGCATCACAAGCATCCACAGAATCCCTCATAGGGCACACCATGGAAGACTACATATTGTCCCGTATGGAGGAAAGCTCCTCACACACAAACGAGAGGGGGATCCACCCCATCCACCACCCTGACATGCCCACCAACATAGCAGACACATTCTCTAAATTTGCTGTCATGCTCAGCATTGGTCTATCCCAGACTGCAGCAAAAATCACGGGAGACATTAAAGCGGAACTCCAGAATTTGGGCTCACGCATAGAAACTATTGAATCACACCTGGATGTCACCATCTCAAGAACGAACCAAAACGTTGCGCATTCAGGACCTCCAAGACCAGCTTGAAGCGGCAATATCTAAGTGATGACCTAGAGAATAGGTCTCGCAGGTAGAACTTCAGGATCAGGGGGCTCCCAGAGACTGTCCCGGATGTCCACTCAGCGGTACGCTCTCTCATTCAAGATTTAATACCTGACATACCCATTCACAGATTGGAACTGAACGGGGCTCATAGAGCTCTGCCCCCCCCCATCAGACGGACTACCGAGAGATGTTGTGGTGAAACCTCATCACTATGCGGCCAAAGAGGAGGTAATGCAGAGGGCTCGCTCGATCGCACAATTGAAAATCCACGATCACCCCATTCAAAATTTTTGCGGACCTCTCCCCATCGATTATCCAATGACGGAAAACATTTAAACCGATTCTCTCTGTGCCATCACAAAAGGACATAAAATACTGGTGGCTATTCCCCTTCAACCTCAAATTCAAACACAAGAACAAATTATACACGTTTTCCAAATTCACAGATGGGGGAAAATACTTTTCCTCCATCTAGGCTTCATCACCCACAATCTGCCTGCTCAACAACCTGGAACCAACGAGGAATCCTCCAAAAGACTGATGCCCACTAGCCCGCTTAATTTGGTCTGACAGAAACCCCAAGCCCAAGAGGTCCAAGGACCCAGAACCTACTTGATAGAACTGCGCTGATACAGGATTTGATTTGCTCACAGAGCACATGATTCTCCAGAGACCTGACTTTTTGGATGACCCTCACATGGTCCCCCAGAGTCTCTTGAACTCCTACATTTCTCCCCATCCCCTCGGGTTTAAACATTTTTTATCCTTTTTTTTTCTCCCCAGGTTGGTGCATGGGTGTTTTGTGGGCCTGGGCCTTTACGGGATTACCTGCCCAGTTACCATAGAACAATCTTATTCCCACTGGTATCTGGAAATTGGGGTATGGAACAACCCCTGTAGGTTTAAACGAATGCTTCTTATCTACAAGGGATGTATAGGGTATCCTAAGAGAGGGATTAACACCCCCCTAGGAAGTTTCCCGGGAGGGGGGAGGTTTCGGGACTGCTTCATTGCATGTGTTGAGGACCAGACAAATCCAGACAATCCTTGGAACATAGGCATCCCTTTATAAGGTTCCAATGAAGAATTTACAAAGCCCATATCCACATCCATAGCTAACACCCTGGTTTTACTATAACCCCAACCCTTGGTCCCTGTTACAATACCATTTACTCACTACCACCCCCCCCAACTGAATCCATGGGCCCCTGCATTTGCCATATCAGGTTTTGCCTTTTTTAGGCAGTTACGGTTAGAATTTCTTGGTTGTGCTGTTATTACATATTGAAACAGTTATATTTTACTCCTTTTATTAAGTAATGATACAAGAGCTCTCAAGTTGGAGCAGCTCAGTTGCACCTACACCTGACCAGGAGCCAAGGTTCAGAAGTGGACAGAAGTACTTCTTCTCTGGCAGCGGAAGACACAACTGAAGTGACAGAGGGTTTGAAGAGACATGATCCCTTCCACCCTCTAGAAATAACTAACTCTAGTTTCCCTTTTAGATCAACAACACAGGCGATCAGGCACTTCGTTTGTACCTCTCTACAGGGGTTGGAAGGTAAGTGACGCTATATCGCTAGAGCCCTCTCTCTACAAGCTCCATGGCTGATGGTAACAAACCACCTCCCCCACTACGAATAGTATCCCACAACACTCAGGGACTAAATTCTCAGATCAAGAGACAGAAAATTTAGATAAATGTGATCCTGCTTCAGGAAACGCACTTTCCTAATACGTACAACCCTAAGTTCATCCACCCCAAATACCCCTCCTTCTTCCTAGCTAACGCAGAGGATAAAACTAAAGGGGTGGCAATATTCTTCTCACGCCAATGCAAATTCACACTTAAGTCAGAGCACAAGGATCCAGATGGTAGGTCCTTTCTAATCAAGGGATTGTTGGATGACCAACTCTGCTCATTCATAACATATTGCGCCCCTAATCGAGGCCAGGCAAAATTCTTTGACAATATGCTACAAAAGTTAGGGCCATTGATCGAGGGCACTGCTATACTTGGGGGGGAGACTCCAATATGGCCTTTGACTCGGGACTTGACAAAAAGCGCTGGCTGGGTACACAAGCAATCCGTCCCCCCTAACAAAGCCGCCGCATAGCTAGGACCATTCATCCCTATGACCTAACAGATATTTGGAGGGAACTCAATCCCCAAACGAGGGATTATACTCATTTTTCACCAATCCATCCCTAGAATTGATCACATTTTTATATCTTCGACACACATACCCTTAGCTCAAAAATCTTTCATCAGGGACACAGTTTGGTCGGACCACTCTCTAGTATTTCTTTTACTACAAAGACCTCAAGGCCAGAGAGGAAATAGTCAACGGAGCCTTAACAAATCAATTGTTAGTGATCCAGTACAGACTATTGAAATTGAGAAAGCCATCAATGAATATTTCCTTATTGTGTCTCCAGAAACTCTCTGGGCAGCTCATAAAGCTACCATCAGAGGTAACCTCATACAGATCTCTTCTCAGATTCGACGCGCCAAAAAGATGGATATAGATAGGCTAGAACAGGAATTTGCAAACAGCATAAGAAAGATCCTAAATCTACACCAGCAACTAAATTAGAAGAGGCCAGACTGGCAATGAATCTTGCTCTCACCTCAAGGGCAGAAAAGAGTCTGAGATGAAGCGGAGTCCGTTTTTATCACATGAGATACAAGATGGACTCTGCTAGCATCAGGTCTAACTCCCAAACCCCACTCTCATGCGATACCAAATATCTGTCTCCCAAATGGTTTGAGGACATATAATCCACAGAAAATTATGGGGGCCTTCCATGATTTTTATAAAAATCTCTATAAAGGAGGCACTCAGACCATCCTGGGCTTAACTCCTTCTTAGACTTAATGCCCATTCCTAAATTGGAAGACCTATAAATACACTAGAAGCCCCAATTACGGTTGAGGAGGTGATCTTAGTCATTAAAAACCTGAAAAAGGGATCGTCCCAGGGACCAGGTGGCTTCTCAAACCCATACTACAAAACGTACGCATCCAGTCTAGCCCCATACTTAACACGTTTCTTCTATACATAAGGACCAAGTAGGTTTCATTCCGGGCAGACAAGGTCCTAATCAGATCAGAAGGGCAATAGACTATATTTCGCTGTTAAGATCGGGCTGGGATAGTAGGCAACCACAGGAGGGACTTTTATTATCTATAGACTTACAAAAAGCCTTCGACTCCTGGCCTTACTTATTAAATATCTTACAAAGATGGGGATTCGGACAGAGCTTCACAAACATTCTAAAAGCGTTATACTTGGCCCCTGAAGCCTGAATAAGACTCCAGGGGTATTACTCAGAGCCATTTCTTATCTCCAAAGGTACAAGACAAGGTTGCCCACTATCCCCCCTGTTCTTCGCTCAAAACATTAGCTGTTGCAATCAGAAGTCACCCAGACATCCATGGGGTACACTGGGGTACACTTCGGCCCACATACTCACAAGTGTGCACTCCTTGCTGATGACCTACTTCTCTTCATCACATCACCACTTATTTCCCTTCCAAATGTTTGTCGTCTTTTGGTGGACTTCGGAAATATATCAGGCCTCAAAGTCAATCTATCAAAATCACAGGTCCTAAACATAAATATACCAGATCCGCTAGCTTCACATCTAAAAAGTCGCTTTATTTTCGCATGGAATGACTCCACTATTCCCTACCTAGGGGTGAACCTACCATCCAAGATAGATCACATATATGCTACAAACTATCTGCCAATTTTTAAAAAACTGGAATCGGACATGGGAGACTGGTCCAGACTTAACCTATCATGGCTAGGAAGGGTGCATTCAATCAAAATGACCTTATTCGCACGAATACTTTATCTTTTTCGGCACCTACCCATACTCATCAACACAACTCACTTGAGACACTTCCATGCGAAAATGATCGCTTTTGTATGGGGATCCAAGGGATATCGACTAGCCAAAGAGGTCCTATTCAGAGCCCATAAAAGAGGGGGGCTGGGGTTACCAAACCTTTTCTGGTACTACCAGGCTTCCCAGTTAGCCCAAATATCAACTGTCTACTCCCGACTAGCAAAGCCTGATTGGGTACATATGGAAAGGGAAGCAGTTCCGCATTATACATTTAATTTCCTGATGTGGATGCACCCCAAAAAACGACCCGCAATACTAGCTCCAACATTATCTCACTCCCTTACTCTATGGGACAAGCTTAAAATTCACCCTGAGTTAGAGCCGTCCGCTAGCCCACCACTTTCATAATCCCAGATTCCCCCCAGGCATGAACATCAAGTCATTTCAGTGGTAGCTGCACAAGGGGTTGTACAGAATTTACCACTTCTTTTAATTCCACAGGTCTGATCACCCTAAACTACTGCATCCAAACACTCAAAATGCCACAGACCGAGCGATTTAGATCTCATCAGATCTCTGACTTTCTACATTCTATTTGGAGATCCAAACCCTTACCACCCATCATCACGTCGTATGAGCATTGGTGCGGCCAGAGTAAGGAGCAAAGAGGAGGGATCACAGCGCTATATATGAGTCACTGGCAGCAACACATTCCAAAACAAGCTATATGTTAGCCTGGGAAAAAGATCTCAACCAAGAATGGGACTTAGAAATCTGGCACAATGTAATATCATGGTCAAATTGAGGCATTCTTAACACGTCTCTCATGGAGGCAGATCTAAAAGTCCTAACAAGGTGGTATCTCGTCCCCACTAGGCTAGTAAAATTATACCTATCAACCTCACCACTGCGCTTTAGAGGATGCGCGCACACGGGCTCAATGCTACATATATGGTGGGAATGGCCAAAAATAAGAGGATTTTGGGACAGAATCTTTACAATGATTAGACAAACCACAGGCTTATCTATCCCCAAGTCCCCCTCACATAGCTTTACTAAACTTTCCACCGGAAAAAACACCAAAAAACAGAGACTTGTTCACTTCATCCTATTAGGAGCTAAATTGACAGTAGTGAAGGTGTGGCAACAGCCCACGATCTCCAGTACCCTGGCAAAACAAAAGATCTCATGGATCATGGCCAAGGAAAAGACGGTAAGTATTCTATAAGATACAGCCGAGAAGTTTGAGGCTACCTGGAAACCGTGCGCTGACTACATGCATATATCCCTATCAAACACTTTAAGCTGATTCTAATCTTGCCAAAAGGGCTCTCCAGTAGAACATCTATCTAGTCTTCTAATCTATCCCCTTGTTTTTTGAATCTCTATTTCCTTCTACATTTTCCCTCCTTTATCCTGCCTACCTACAATCCTTTCTCTTTCTCCAAGTATCGAAAGGATTACGAGTTCAGGAAACAAGCTCACTGTGGGAAAATACAAATCAGAGCAAATCCAGATAGTAAGCAAAACCATTCTCAACACCGTTCAGGAACAACATGTAAAGAACGGAGTAAGACAGCCTAACATCATCCCCTGAGGGAAAATCTACAATATATTACTTTCAGTACATTGATCTTTTTCATACCTGGTTATCACTAAAGTCTTACCTAGATAAGGAAACCACTCAACATGCCACATCATTAGTATCTTTTCCTTGCGAGATAGAATTATGCTCATGCTATAGATACTCTTACTATCTGTACTTGTATACCAGTATCCTACACTATGCAATAACAAAGTTTGTATGTTTTTCAACCCTACTAAAAATCAATTGAGAGAGGAGGAACTACCCCTCACTTCCCGACACAGCTAGATCCCTTGAGGGGTGCCGGGAGTGAGGAGTCCTCTCCTCCTTCAGAGTTTGCAGATGTACTAGAAGCCCCAATTAGGGTGCATAGGATCTCGTTTTCTGAAGCATTGTGTTATGCTATGTTTCTGTGTACCTGATGTAACCAAACCATTACACCAATAACTCTGTTACAATGCTTTCACTGAAAATTCATTAAAAACTATTGAAAAGAAACTTTATGCCAGTACACGTTGCTCTGGATTATGGGACAAACCAGTTGTAGGTTCAATCCGGAAATGCCTCTACAGTGATACAGTTTCTCACAAAAGTGAGTACACCCCTCACATTTTTGTAAATATTTTATTATATCTTTTCATGTGACAACACTGAAGAAAGGACACTTTGCTACAATGTAAAGTAGTGAGTGTACAGCTTGTATAACAGTGTAAATTTGCTGTCCCCTCAAAATAACTTAACACACAGCCATTCTAAACAGCTGGCAACAAAAGTGAGTACACCCCTAAGTGAAAATGTCCAAATTGGGCCCAAAGTGTCAATATTTTTGTGGCCACCATTATTTTCCAGCACTGCCTTAACCCACTTGGGCATAGAGTTCACCGGAGCTTCACAGGTTGCCACTGGAGTCCTCTTCCACTCCTCCATGACAACATCACAGAGCTGTTGGATGTTAGAGACCTTGCGCTCCCCCACCTTCCATTTGAGAATGTCCCACAGATGCTCAATAGGGTTTAGGTCTGGAGACATGCTTGGCCAATCCATCAGCTTTACCCTCACCTTCTTTAGCAAGGCAGTGGTCATCTTGGAGGTGTGTTTTGCGTCGTTACTATGTTGGAATACTGCCCTACGGCCCAGTCTCCGAAGGGAGGGAATCATGCTCTGCTTAAGTATGTCACAGTACATATTGGCATTCATGGTTCCCTCAATGAACTGTAGCTCCCCAGTGCCGGCAGCACTCATGCAGCCCCAGACCATGACACTCCCACCACCATGCTTGACTGTAGGCACTTCTTACCTGGTTGCCACCACACATACTTGACACCATCTGAACCAAATAAGTTTATCTTGGTCTCATCAGACCACAGGATATGGTTCCAGTAATCCGTGTCCTTAGTCTGCTTGTCTTCAGCAAACTGTTTGCAGGCTTTCTTGTGCATTATCTTTAGAAGAGGCTTCCTTCTGAGACGACAGCCATGCAGACCAATTTGATGCAGTGTGCAGCGTATGATCTGACCACTGACAGGCTGACCCCCTCAACCCTTCAACCTCTTCCGCAATAGACTCATACGTCTATTACCCAAAGACAACCTCTGGATATGACGCTGAGCATGTGCACTCAATTTCTTGTTGAGGCCTGTTCTGAGTGGAACCTGTCCTGTTAAACCGCTGTATGGTCTTGGCCACCGTGCTGCAGCTCAGTTTCCGGGTCTTGGCAATCTTCTTATAGCCCAGGCCATCTTTATGTAGAGCAACAACAATATTTTTTTCAGATCCTCAGAGATTCTTTGCCATGAGGTGCCATGTTGAACTTCCAGTGACCAGCATGAGAGAGCGAGAGTGATGGCACCAAATTTAACACACCTTCTCCCCATTCACACCTGAGACCTTGTAACACTAACGAGTCACATGACACTGGGGAGGGAAAATGGCTAATTGGGCCCAATTTGGACATTTTCACTTAGGGGTGTACTCACTTTTGTTGCCAGTGGTTTAGACATTAATGGCTGTGTTTTGAGTTTTTTTAGGGTGAAGCAAATTATTTACACTGTTATACAAGCTGTACACTCACTACTTTACATTGTAGCAAAGTGTCATTTCGTCAGTGTCGTCACATGAAAAGATCGAATAAAATGTTTACAAAAATGTGAGCGGTGTACTCAATTTTGTGAGATACTGTATATCAACCCCCAGGGCGGCACCAGAGATTGTGCGGCTTAGGAAGATGAACCACATTCTGTCTGGGACAGCACAAGTGCTGTCTCTACCGCCAGTACATATTTCAGGTAAAGAATAGTGGCAGGGAGGTTTTCCAGTCATCAGCAACTAGTGCCGGGATCACGCGTTTTCTGCATCCTGAGGTGTTTTTTGGCAATTGGCCAACGATGGGGAACTCTGCAAGTGGATCTACTAGATTCCAAGTTCTACAACAAGTTGGGACAGGTTGTGTCCGGAATGAGAGTCCCCACTGGCAATCGTGGTAGTTGCACTGGTAACACCTTAGGGACAAGTTCTCCCTAATTGAAGCTTTCCCTCTGTTTCGACTACTGCCACATCTTTTGCGAAGAATCCAGGAAGTGGTAACTCTGATAATAGTATTAGCCAAATTAGCCCAGGAAGTGGCACCCGCAGATATATGTACAGATCACTCCCATACTTAAAAGCCCTCACTGGACCCTACCAACCTGAACAACTTAAGACCCATCTCATTGCTCCCATTCACCTCTAAACTTCTAGAATGCTTAGTCTACAAATGTCTTAGCTTCTACCTCAGTGAAAATAACCCCTTACAGTCTGGCTTTCGCTCGCAGCACTTCACGGAAACTGCCTTACTAAAACTCACTAACTATTTACTAACTGCTAATACCAACAGCCAGTACTCCATACTCCTACTACTTGACCTCTCTGCGGCCTCTGATACTGTTGACCACCCGCTCTTTCTCAATAAACTACATTTCCTTGGCCTCCGAGATTCTGCTCTATCCTGGTTCTCTGCCTATTTATCACAGCGCTCCTTCAATGTCACCTACAACTCTGTCTCCTCTCTCTATTGCCCCTTTCTGTGGGGGTCCCCCAAGGCTCTGTTCTTGGACCCCTTCTCTTCTCTATCTACACTTCCGTCCCTTGGTCACTTGATAACCGCCCACGGCTTCCAATACCACTTATACGCTGATGACACCCAAATCTATCTGTCTACTCCTCACCTCACTCCTTCAGTCTCCTCTCACATTACTAACTTACTAACTGACATATCAGCATGAATGTCACACCACTTCCTTAAACTAAATCTCTCTAAAACTGAGCTATTAATATTCCCCCCCGCCTGTACCTCCCTCCATGACTTTTCCATCAAAACAATGCAACCATCAGTCCCTCCTTTCACGCCAGGGTACTAGGTGTAATCCTGGACTCTGACTTGTCATTTCAGCCTCAAATCC
Organism: Aquarana catesbeiana; assembly: GCF_042186555.1. Taxonomy (NCBI): domain Eukaryota; kingdom Metazoa; phylum Chordata; class Amphibia; order Anura; family Ranidae; genus Aquarana; species Aquarana catesbeiana. Next base: position 197,948,396 of record NC_133329.1, on the reverse strand, counting down.
AATTGTTGTCAAAAGTTTGTAGAATTCACCTCCGTAACATCAAAATTTGCCCCTTTTTAACAAATGAAACCACCAAGTTCCTCATTCACTCCCTTGTTATCTCTCGCCTTGACTATTGCAACTCCCTTCTCATTGGCCTGCCACTCCATAGGCTATCCCCTCTTCATTCTATCATGAATGCTGCTGCCAGACGTATCCACCTTACCAATCACTCAGTGTCTGCCGACCCTCTCCTCCAATCCCTACACTGGCTCCCAATCACCCAGTGAATTAAATTCAAAATACTAACCACAACATACAAAGCCATTCACAACTCTGCCCCGAGCTACATCGCCAATCTTGTCTCCAAATATCACCCAAATCGTCCTCTCCGCTCTTCTCAAGACCTCCTGCTCTCAAGCTCTCTCATCTCCTCCTCCCATGCTCGTCTCCAGGATTTCTCCAGAGCTTCTCCCATCCTCTGGAACTCGCTACCTCAACCTGTCTGGCTATCCCCCACTCTTGCTACCTTCAGGCGATCCCTGAAAACTCATCTCTTCAGTAAAGCCTATCACGTCTCCAACTAATCTCCAACCACTTCCAATAGCTCATTCCCCACAGTTACAACCTTTTGTACCACCTGCCCCACCCTATTAGATTGTTAAGCTCTTCTGAGCAGGGCCCTCTTAATCCTCTTGTATTTTATTGTATTATAACTGCATTGTAAAGCGCTGCTTAAACTGTTTGCGCTATATAAATCCTGTATAATAATAATATGTGAGTGGGAGTTTCTTTCCTTCCTCCAATCGGGAAGAGGGAGATTGGCCTTAGGTACCATTAAGGGTCGGATTTCATCCCTATCGATTTTTCTCCAGAAGCTGTTTTTTCATACTCCTTGGTTCATACTTTATACAGCGTGTAATGCAGACAGTCCCACCTGTCAGGCCACTCTTGTGTCCTTGGGACTTGAATTTGCTCTTGTCTGTCCTTCAGAGGCCACTTTTGAACCAATTGGGAGACTCAGTGCTTTATCTCGGAAGTTGGCTTCCTTGGTTGCTTTCACTGCACCAACTGGAGTGGCAGAGCTGGTGGCTCTTTCATGCAAGGGGCCGTTCTTGGTCTTGCATCATAAGGTGATGTTGCGTCCTCATCCATCTTTATTGCCTAAAGTGGTTTCTAGTTTTCACTTGAATCAGAACAATGTTTTACCTTTTTTTCTAATCCTCAGTTGTCAGGAGTAAGATCGCTGCATACTCTGGAGGTAGTTCAGGCGGTCAGGATTACTTGGATTGTCGGTACAGGTCCAGAAGGGCAGGAGGCATCCAAGTTAACGATTTTCATTGAATCCGCCAGATAATTATTCCAGCCTATGGCTTGAAAGGGCAAGGTCCGCACCCCTTTTTGGAAGTGCTGGCTACCAGGTGTGTGGGGGCTTCTTGGTCCATCAGGTGTCAGTGGTTCAGGATTTTCATGCCACTACATTGTCTTTGATTCATACATTCACAGGATTTTACCAGATGGATATCAAAACCACAAAGGATACTGCTTTGGGCAAAATAAGTCCTTCTCAGGTGGCAGTTTCTGTGATTGTCTCTCCCTTCCCTCAAGGGCATTGCTTTAGGACATCCCGCATAGTAATTACTATGGCTACTCTGGGTCCCGTGATGCATAATAAAAATAATTTGATTTTTCCTACAGCTTACCTGTAAAATCCTTTTCTTGGAGTACATCACAGGACACAGAGGTCCCTCCCATCTTTTTGGGGATATTCATTACTTTGCTACAAAACTAAGGTACTTCCTGTGTAGGAGGGGTTATATATATATATATTCACCTTTAGGTGGCGTATAACCGTGGCGTATAACCCACATAGTAATTACTATGTCTGCTCTGTGTCCCGTGATGTACTCCAAGAAAAGGATTTTACAGGTAAGCGGTAGGAAAAATCCAATTTTTATGGTCATTGGCCTCATCTTGAAAAGATCTTCACCTCTCTTTTGTCCAGCAATTTCCTATTAAAGAGGGGTTCCTGAAAAAGTGGACTTGCCCATTTGTAGACCAAGCCATTTCCAACCATTGCAAGACCTTAACGGTCCCTATTGAGTATGTTACAGTATTGTATTTAAAGATCCAGTGGATGAAAGCTTACAAGCCCTTTCCAAGGTGATGTTCTCCCTTGCACACCCTGCTACATAACCTGTGGTTGTTATCATGGCTGTCTGGTCCAAGGCTATGTCCCAGGACCCCGGATCCATACTAATGGACCCTTCTGACCTTCCAACAATTGGAGCTGTTGTTAATACCCCTGTGGTAATATGTTGATGAGCTAGTGGATACATGTCACAGGAAGTCCAGTGTGGATCTCCTTTTGGCACATATGAGCAGGATCCTTTGGCTCAAATGTTGGTCTTCAGAACAGTCGTGCGAAAAGCATCTCATGCCGATGCCATATGATGGAGAACTTCCCTTTTTTGGTGAATCCATGAACCCTATCACAGAAGTTATAGGGGAAGGGAAGTGCTTGTTTGCCATAGGAAAAGAAGGCAAAAACTCCAGTTTTTGCTCCTGAAACAGAAAACTGTGCATATTGTTTCTCTTAGGCCTCCGAGGCCAAGTCTAAGCCTGTAACTTGGTTCGGAAATACAGCCTGGATCCCCAAAGCTGCCAAATTCAAAGTCCTCTTCTTGGTTAGGGAGTGATCCCACTTGTCAACCTTTGCAGCCACCTGGTCCCAGGACATTTCAGATGCTTGGGTCCAGAAAGTTGTATTCAGGGCTATAAACTCAAACTTCTGTGTCTACCTCCACCATACTTTGTCATCAAACTTGCCAACATTTCCATAAAGGCAGGCAGATGTTCACACTCCTGAGCAGCTCAGCTCTCAAGTGGTCATATTGTTGCTGGCAACGATCCCAGGATTCCTATTTAAACTTGTTTACTGTCTAAAGCAAAATGAATTATCCACCCCATACTGAATCTAAAGATTCTTAACAGATTAATAGGTGATAGCCCCTGTTCTCCCTCTGCGAGCAAACAGTCGGCTCAGACTATGACAGAAAATTTGCCTTTTTGGGCCTGATCAGGGTCTTTCTTTCTCCAGGCTATCTCCAGTCTCTCAGTGCTCCCACCTATCAGCCATATGGTTCAGGAACTGCCCAACAATTCACTTTTGCATGAGGGCTCTGGGCCTAATAGTGGCTTCCTTTTGAGGCAGTCCCGTATGTCTAGTTTTACTGCAGAATGTTGCAATTCAGCATTCTGGCAACATGGGACAAGCAGGCTCAGTCACTGGATTGTCCAATTTGCCTGATCAGCAAGATAAGGCTTGCCCTGGCATTGTGGACTTCAAATCCAAAGCTGGAATCCGATAAAATGGTGATTTGAAAGGTGCTCATCAACATATGTCAGCCTTGGGAGTTGTCTTGGACACATGATCGGTACAGGATAGTTGGTCATCAGGGGAAGCTTAGATTGAGAACAATATTTTGGTCTCTCAGCTCAAAGAGGAAGTGGACCCAATTCTGGCCTGGGCATAAATTTATGTTCTCACCCAACCACTATGCACATTCTAGGCATGGAAAATTATCAGACGCTTTTGTTGTCATGAAAGTCTGGATTACAGATAATGATATCTTCACCCAGAGGTGTTTTGAGCGCACTCTTTCAGGTGGGAAGCACTGAATGTGAACCTCCTGACATCCAGGTTTAACAACAAACTTGACAGATCTGTTGCTGTGATCCTTGGGTTTTTGCAGTGGATCCTCTTGTGACTCTGTGGGGTCAGTTCAACCTGATCTACGCTCACCCCAGTCTAAAATTCCTTCCTCATACTATACAGGATTGATACAGAAGGCATTGTGGTGATCTTTATTGCACAGAACTCACCCAGGAGGATGTAGTACTCAGATAAAGTGGAACTCCTGGCAAACTCTCTGCGGGCCCTCCAGGATCATCCAGATCTTCTATACCAGTGGTTCTCAACCTTCCAGTACCGTGACCCCTTGATAAAATTTTGCCAAGTTGTGGAGACCCCTAACAGTAAAATGATTCTCGCTTTATTTCCCTTTTACATCTCTCTATCCTAATTTCTTGTCTTTTTCCCCATCCCTCTCTCTAGCCGTCTTTCTTGTTCTTTCTCTTATTCTTTCTTCCCCTTTTTCATTTGTTCCTCCCCCTCTTTTCATCTCCCCACCATGTATTCTCTATTTTTATTCCTTCTCTTACTCATTAGTGGGGGGTGTGGGGAATGGCATGAGTGGCAGTGCTGGGGGGAGTTCTGATCAGCCAACGTAGGTGCTCTTGATCAAGGTCATCTGCTGATCCGAGAACTATAGTGGGGACTTTTAATGGCAACTATAATCACAGGTAGTGTTACGCACTGTATCTCCAGCTCTGTGGTGTCTCGCAACAGTGACACCTATGCCGAAATTAGGAGATAGGGTCTCCTTCAACCCCTCCCACTTCACATTCCTCACCAGTTAGCTAACCTGTAGTCTCTGCCCCCCAGCCATGCCGTGAACTGAATGGGCGGCTGGGAAAAGGCTGGGAGAGCGAGCAGGCTTCAGGAACAGCCCATGACTCGCTGACCCCTGGCAAATCATCATTCGACCCCCGAGGGGGTCCCGACCCCCAGGTTGAGAACCACTGTTCTATACCATCCTTATTCTCTGTCGTTGGTTATAATGGCTTGGTTGCTGAAGCCCAGGTCCCGAGAGACAGTGGCCTATCAGATTCTGTCCTTAATACACTTGTAAAAGCTATTAGTTGACTTCTTGAAAGGTCCACAATCACACTTGGAAGGCAATTGGTCACCTTGATTTATGATTGGCAAGGAAACTTCTTCCTAGAATGTACTTCATGGGATGAATCCTATGTTTTCTGTTGTTAGGTCTGGATCAGTGTTTGGCCTTGAGTAGGGTCAATTGTCACCCTTAATCTTTCTTTCTCAGAGACTGCTTGCCTTTCACCGCCTTTGAGCTCATTAGTGATAGTCTTGTAGGCACCCTTAATAGCAAGATTGTCTTTTTAATCGCCATTACTTGCAGGGCAAGTTTCTGGCTACCTTGACTTGTAAAGAACTTTTCTGTCATGTACCTGGGTGTCATTGAACTGGGGTGTTCCTGGTTCCACAGCTGCATCCTTACCTGTTGTGCCACGGGGAAGCTCTGGAATTGTTCTCCCAGCTTGATGCATTGCCTTAGACTCACTAGCCCTACCTGCTGCCAGCTGAGAACAATGTACAATCAAGCAGCCCATAAATAGCAGCACCTCCAGTTACTCAGTGCCGTTTGTGTGGACTAGCTTCTTGGGTATATCAATAACTCTGTGATTCTGATTATCGTGTATGAACGTCTGCCTGAATTCTTGACCACGCTCTAGCCTGCTGATTTTGTACTTCACTGCCAGCTCGTATATGACCACTGCCTGCCTGACCACTCTCTGAATTTCGATTGTGTAACGCTTTGCCTGATCTGTTGCCGACCTGACTTGCCTAACTACGTTTTTGCCTGAATCCTTGTCCACTTCGGACACTACCTACCACAGGTACCTTACATTTTCTTGTGCTACACAACGACAAGTTTGTTTTGAGGTCTAGGGCCCCTTTCTTTCTCAACATGATTTCTTCTGTTCACCTTAACCAGGAGGTCTTATCTCCTGCATCTAAACATCCTGAGGAGATTTCCCTCTGTTGTTTTGAATGTGGTATGCGCTATTAGAGTTTACTTTTCAACCACATCTTATTGGATTTGACACTCATTTAGATCTGTTAACACTTGCTGATAAGCGGACCTGGTTCTGGCTTGTGGCAGAAATTTAGGTTGCAACCTTGACCTGAAGGATCAAGCTTTTACAGGTACGACACTTTTTTTTTTATAGGCTGCCATCAAAGTAGGTCTTTTGCTGTGTTGGAAAATTTCCCTCAATAAAATAAAAAGGATTGTGTTTGTGCAACAACCAATAAAATGCATGATAAAAATAAAAAAGTTTCCATGTATATCAACTTGAGCTACACCACAGTGTGTAATAAACCAACAGCAGGGCTTCTACTTCAATCCATGTGAACACCTCTGTAATGGCTGTGCGCATTGATCCTATGAAAAGCTGTATGTGACATCCATTTTGTCAGGTCTCAGCCATGTTTGTCATAATCGCAATGATCTTACCCCCATCCTTTCTCCTTCAATTCATGAAATTTATAGGCTTAACTTTTAACACACTTCAAAAGAGCCTGTTATCTCAACTTCGGGACAGCAGGAACCAGCACTTAGGCCCTGCAGAGCTTTAAACAGCTAATTGAGTTCTGGCAGGATGTCATACTGAACAAATTGAGGTCATACATGACTAAGCTAGCACATACAGAAGGGATAATAGCAGTCTCCTATCTCCTGGGTGACAGGCTTATGTGAGATAACCCTGTGTTTAATATCTCTGGACACAAAGTTCAATGCTGAACAATAATCTATCAGTTTCAAGAATGCAACCGGTACATGTTGGAAGTAATAGTAGTATAAAACTGTGTGTAAGGGAGGGCCTTGATACAGTCATAGACACAATGGCCACTCCTCAGACGCTTAATTGGTCAGATGGCCTCTGTCAACACCCCTTTGATCACAGAGAAAAGAGGCATGCCAAGACAGTTTAACAGTTCTCATGTACCATGAAAAGAAGGAACATCTGTTAAGCTTGAGAACCAACACCTTGCTCATCGACTAAACTCTGCTAAAACCAAGGACACTGCAAGTATTCTTACTTTTCAGCTTTTATTTCCTGTTGCTTTTTTGTCTCTTTATTTCTTTGTAACCACCTTTTTTCTGTAAATATTTTATTTGCACCAATTTTTTCATTATTAAACCCTACTTTGAAATGTGTTAAAACTGTCTTTAAGGCTTTTAATGGAAACTAAACAGATCCCTGTCTCTTGAAAGTGCCACTGTATAGTACAAATCCTCTGAATACATCTGTCTGTGGTGACAGTGTGTGTTACAGACGTTTATTCTAAAATCATAATTGGTAATGCCAAGATTACCAATTCCTCCTCGGTCAAAAGGGTGTGGTGGAGAGGGCGTGGCCATGGCATGCACGCGTGAGGATGTGTTCTCTGTAATCTCCGCGAGACCTGCTCTGATTACAGCACTTGCAACAGCCTCTGGGAAGAATTCAGTATTATACTATGCCCCCTAAGCAGAGACCATCACCCCCACCACAGCGGACCCCGTGTTCGCTGAATGCCTATTTCACGGAGACCCGTCGGGGCCTGCCAGAATCATCCAAGATGGCGCTGGGTGATAATGATGCCTCTCCAATCCCCTCTCCACACCTGCCATCACTCACGTTTCCTCCCCCCTCCTCTCCCTCTGGCTCAGACAGCCAGGACAGACACTCTGATGTGGGAGAAGTGCTGGGGGATAAAGATTTGTGCTCCCATCTTCTCTCCCTCCCTACAAAAGCTAACCTGGAGCTATTTGCCAACAGAGTGGAGAAGGCCCTGAGACAGGACATTGAGGCCCTGCAGGCAGACACTGCACATATTGGGGGTACAGTGGAAGCCCTGGAGTCATAGCGGGAGGAAATTAACCCTACCATACAGGCACTCACTGAGCACGGCCAGTCACAGTACCAAAGGATTAATTCATTACTGGATCAAATGGACGATTTTGAAAATAGAAACCGCAGAGTTCACATCCGTATCAGGGGCTTACCTGAAGCCACTGCACCCCAGGATATAGTCCCTAGTCTGCAGGGTGTGTTCAAACAGACTGCGGCCGTGAGGCACCAGAACACATTGAAATCGATACTGTTCATTGAGCTCTCCGTCCACCATCTGATGATCCGGACAAACCCAGAGACCTCATTTGCAAACTCCATAAATACTCCGTAAAGGAACGCATTATGTTTCATGTTAGAGGAATTTGTCATGTGGACTTTGATGGGGCCAAACTGTCCTTTTTTCTGGATCTCTCCCGACGCACCCTGATGCAACGTCATGCTCTCAAACCGCTGCTGGAGGCCTTGCAGGACGCAAAGCTGATTTACATATGGGGTTTTCCTTTCAGTCTATCAGTCACCAAAGATGACCAGCAATTTACCTTGCTTAACAAAGATGGACATACCGGATTGGAGATCATCTCCGGAGTTCCCGCTTCCATCCTGTCCGCAGCCACGGTGTCCGGTACGCCGCAGAAGACGCAATGGACCCTGTGGTGGCTCATCCCGCCAGGCTTCGCAGTCCTCCTTTTCCCGGGGGACAACCTGACTGTATGCATCAGTCCTTGCTGACTCTCATAGCTTGGGCACTCCCTCCCCCTTTGGCTGTTGTGTAATTGACTATAATACTTTAAGATGCAGGCCTGCACCTTAGTTTGTAGCGGGTCCCACTTTGGACTTGCACCTGCTACCTTACCACCTACCCCCAGTAGTTCAACTCCTCAGTGTTATTTGGGACTTTATGTTGTTCGCTGGCCTCTACTATCTCCTTGACCTGAGGACTGAGTGGAGGCTCCTGACTAGCGATGTTGATGCACTTTGTTGTTCCCTTTGGGCTTTGTCCTTTATGTCCTTTGTTTTTTATGCTTTACATATGCTATAAATATTTCTTGTTTTCTAGGTTCTTATCATTGTTTTTTGTTTTCTCAGCACTCCCTGATTCTTGGTTTGATATGCTGTGGGTCTCTCTCTCCGTTTGACAGGGCCCTGGGTGATCCCCTGCATCCTCATTCACCATGGCCTCCTTGAAAATCGTATCGTACAATGTCCGGGGTCTGGGTTCCCCTTCGAAATGCAGAAAGTTGTGGCTTGAGATGAAACGTCTGGGGGCACATGGACTATTTTTACAAGAGACACACTTTTGCATTGACTCGGTCTCTCGTCTCCTTACCCATTTATATAAGTTATGGTACCTAAGTAACTCAACGCACCCTAAATCAGGAAGGGTAGCCATAGCTATCCATAAACAGTGTCCTTTTGTCCCAACGGTACATCTGGCTGACCCTAATAGCAGGTATGTGTTCCTTAAAGGCACTATCTTTGACCGCAAATTCACCTTTGCAGTTGTATATGCCCCAAATATCTGGCAGCTTACCTTTCTGGACTCTGTCCTGGATTCCCTCTCCTCCTTCAGGGAGGGTCAGCTGATACTGGGAGGTAATTTTAACGTAAGCTCCAACCCAAAGTAGACACATCTTCGGGCCTTTCTGCCCATTCATTTGCCTTTTTAAAGCATTTCAGAAAATCCCTGCAGGCTCACCATTTAGTTGATTGCTGGAGGCTGCTCCATCTCACTGGGAAGGTCTATAGTTACTATTCAGAAACCTATAATGTTTATACCCAAATAGATCTTCTGATGATGGATCAACGTTCCCTCGAATCTCTCTCTGGTGCGTCAATTGGCTCCATAACAATCTCGGATCATGCTCCGGTTTCCATCTCCCTGCATCCATTGTCTTCTGATGCACAGTCATGGTCCTGGCACTTGAACGAGAATATTTTGGATGATGCAGTGGCACTGAAACAAGTTTCAGACATTTTCTCCTTATATAATCACCTGAATGACCGCAATATACAGGGATATGTAATGTAATACTGACACATAATCACACACATAGGTTGGACTTGATGGACTTGTGTCTTTTTTCAACCTCACCTACTATGTAACTTTGTAATTTTGCGGAAAACCAGAAGGGCGAGGTGGGGTTGGGTCTGTCTGGGAGGGACACAAAACAGTGGTTCGGGGGGAGCTTATCTCCTAGGGCTCTAGACTGAAAAGGGCACGCAAGGGGGAACTGTAAATCCTCCTGCCGAAAATTCACTTGGCAGAATTTACACATAAGCATTGTGTCCCTCCAGAGTTGACAACAGAACTACAATCCCTCCGGCAGGAGCTGGCTAACCTGTTTGACATCCGGATTCGGGTTAGGATGCGCCACGTCTCCCATAAATTCTATGAATTTGGGAATAAGTGCAGGAGATTACTTGCGAGGGCTCTCAGGCGTCAATGCGCCTTGGGACATGTCCATAAGCTAAACACCACGATGGGTTTTTCAGTGGTACACTCATCAAAGATAGCGGACACTTTTTGGGACTATTATGTCCAGCTTTACCACCTTCCCGATACTCTACCTGGCTCCACAGAGGTCCAGAAAGTTAAGCGTATACTGCAGTACTTGGAGGAGACCCAATCTCCGCCGCTCACCACCCCAATTAGTGACCAACTAGACACCCCTATTTCTCTGACTGAAAGGGAAAAGTCCAGGACCCGACAGTTTTACAAATGTCTATTACAGTAAGTTTCACTCGCTGCTCTCCTGCCCCATCTGTGCTTATTTCAATGCATTAGCCTCAGGCACAGTAGTGCCCAAAGAGGCGGGGATGGCCCACATTACGGTCATCCCTAAGGAAGGGAAGGACTATACTATTCCTGATAATTATAGGCTGATTTTGCTCTTGAACGCTGACATTAAAATCCTAGCAAAGATTTTTGCCAATCGTATTAAGCCTATCCATCCAACGATCGTCCACCCTGACCAAACAGAGTTTATCGTGGGGAGGGAGGCAAGGGAGAATTCTAATTGAGCGATCCAGCTAATTCATTGGGCTGAGCTGCAAGCTCATTCCCCTCCTTGTCTTCTGCTTTCCACGGACGCTGAAAAGATGTTTGACAGGGTGGACTGGGTCTACCTCCGGACAGTTTTGGCTAGACTGGGCTTAGGTCCTAACATGCTTTTGTGGATCTCTTCGCTCTATAGTTCCTCAGAAGCTAGAGTAAAGGTGAATGGGGTATTATTGGACTCCTTCCCCATTCGCAATGGGACACGGTAGGGGTGCCCTCTGTCCCCCCTCATCTTTGTCATTGCCCTCAAACCTCTGCCTAACACAATACGCCTTAATGCAGCTATTAAGGACTTTACGGTGGGACCAACAGAGCACAAACTATCTGCCTACGCAAATTATGTCTTATTTTATGTTTCAGACCCTCTGATTTCCATCCCCCATGTCATGGCTGAACTGAAGGACTTTAATCTGCTCTCAAATTTTAAGATAAACTATAACAAGTCAACTCTGTATGTCCTCGGGACTGCATGTACAGCTGCAAGCCTCATTCTTCTTTACCTGGTGTCAGACCTCTTTAAAGTATTTGGGTGTCTATCTCCCAGCTCATTGCTTCCAGTTGTACACTTGTAATTATGTCCCGCTGATTTCCATCATTTGAGCAGATTTACAAAATTGGGACCGTACCACCTTTTCTTGGATGGGCCGAGTCAGTGTCTTAAAGATTAATGTGTTGCCCCGTATTGTTTCTTATTTACAAATGGTGCCTATTTCATTGGTCATTTTTCTCAACCCTCAACAGTTTGTTTCTTAAATACATCTGGAATGGGAAAAGTTCCTGTTGAGCCCTTCACATATTGCAGCGCCCTAAACGGGGGGCAGGAGGTATGGGTGGACCGTTTATTCATAAGTACCATGAAGCAATAGCCCTACAACGGATCTTAGATTGGTACCACAGTGTAGCCACTAAATTATGGGTCTTGCTTGAAAAATTCTTAGCAGGTTGTAATTCATCTCATGCCCCCTGGCTCCCCCCAGGAGTGCCGAGGACTGTCTGGGCTTGTGTCTCCCACAGCCGCCCATGCCCTGGCTCTCTGGGACGCATTAAATGGGGACAGCTTGCCGCTCTGATTTCCTCCCTTGCTCCCCTGGGGGGTGCTTCCCCTGGTTCATTCCAGGGGAGCATCCCTCCCTTTTCAGGTCTTGGGCGGCTGGTGGGGAGATGAGATGCGGCACATTTATACAGGACCAAGGATTGTTGCCCCTGGCTACTTTAAGAACACAATATGGTTCCTTTCCTATGGATGACTGGCACTATAGACCACTCCAACATTTTCTTTGCAGCCAACCCCAGAATATCTGTTCCCCTACCATTGCCGCCCCCTTTGAGAGGCTCTGTATGTCCACCTCTGCGATTACACAAGCCATCTCTGTGCTATATGAGATGCTACATTCGCTGGAGGACATGAGTCACAATTAGACCACCTCTACCGTCTCACCCACACAAGCTCTGTGGATACGAGTAATTTTAAAATACTTACCCGTGGTATAGGGACCCCTCTAAGCTTGCTAGGATTTACCCATCTTTGTCAGACTCATGTTGGAGGGAATGTGGCCTCAGAGGCACATTCCTGCATGTTTGGTGGGAATGCCCTAAGATACAACCTTATTGATAGGACATATGATCCCAAATCAAGGCTATTCTGGATATTGGAGTATAGAAATGACTGCGCTATCAAGAAGGAGTGGATAGCTGCTAACAGTACAACATGTGAAGTTGTGAAAGAATATGGATACAAAAGTGCAGTGCTAAAAAATGGCAGCTCACCTCTTCATAGAAGCTTAATATATTGGTGCATGTAAACAAAATACAACACAATGGTGTAAATAATGAATGAATAAACACTATTATGTACATGTCCCACTAATGACATAAATAAAATGTACTCAATAAAGTGCATCCGAATTATACATCAACACAGTGAATGCATGAAAAATAATAAAGTACAGAAGTGCTAAAAAAAAATCACTAATTAGCCACAATGAACTGGACATTGCATTTCCAGATTCCCCATTGGAGCTACTGCTGCATGTCCCCACCATGCCTCTCAGCCATTACCGAAAGTCAGTATTGCCTCATCTGCTCAACGCAGCTAGACGGTTAATTCCGGTGTACTGGAAAAGACCACAAACTCCTGCCTTGGCAGATTTGATTCACTTGGTGAACAATATAATGGCTGCTGAGGAATGGATGGTAACATGTACGGCTTGCCATGATAAGTTTTATAGTATATGGGCCCCTTGGATACATTATACTGGTAAGGCCACTCCAAGCTCTCAGGTAGCTATGCCTACTATAACCCCCATACCAGACAGGATTGGAATTACTGTAGCCCCTGATTCCTAGCCTTATCTGAGTGTTTTAGACCAGTGGTCATCAACCCTGTCCTCAGGGCCCACTAACAAGTCAGGTTTGCAAGATAACTGAAATGCATCACAGGTGATATAATTTGCTGCTCAGTGATAGAAGTATTCTATTCTGCATCTGTCCAAGGTAATACATAAAACCTGGCCTGTTAGTGGGCCCTGAGGACAGGGTTGATGACCACTGTTTTAGACTGATCCACCCTTGGCCACTGTATGCATGTACATATTTTCAGACATATTTTCCCTCTAGTCTTTAGTCCATGTTAAAGGTTTTAAGTCATCATTGGCTTTGAGAAGTGATGGGTTACCTAGGGTGATATATTGTTGTTAATGTTCATCAGTTGAAGTATGGTATGCTGCTCAATTTGCCTAAACACCCCCTTATTTAGTCTGATGTGAACCACGACTGTTACCTACTTGGACCTGTTTGCTTTCTTTTGTCCTTATTATGTGTGTTTTGTTTTGTGATCTTTGTATACCAAAAGATGAAAACTTTAAATAAAGATTGCACAAAAAAAGGGGGGTGGTGGTAGCTTAAAGTGTTAATCGCTTAATGTAACCCAGCGACAATCACTCTCAGGCTGCTGGCACCTAGATTGGGTCCCGCAAGCTGGAAAATCTTTGTGCCGGTTGCAGTTGAGTGGTATTGTTTTGCAAGTGACAGCGCGGTATGAGATTGGTCAGTCCTTTGTCACGAGTTTGTGAGGAGGGCAGGGATCTAAAATCCATGTTTGTCACAACCTCCACCACATGCAGGTATGTGAATCTGCTCACCTTGGGTTTAATCTCAAAATCATAAGAGGTCAAAACTGTCATTCAACCTTAAAATATCATATGGAGAAACTCCACTTCTATGCCTTAAAATGGATTCTGGGATACCGCTCAGGTCTTCCTCAGGCTTGTTAACCAAATGCAGCAAAATCCTCAAAATAATACAATCACATCTAGTGCTCTTTGTTTTAAACGGTTTATTAAAGCGTAAATTTACCTATGACAACATGATAAAAAATAATGCTCTTTAGCAAGGAACATACATTTCACATTAATAAATATGCTACCCAAACTAGTTTGTGCTGTAAATTACCTCCATCATTGCTCGTGTTTCTTCTTGCTGGAGGCTGCCATTTTGTTGAAGTCCAGAGCCACAGTAGTAAATCAGAAAGTATAACTAAACACATCGATTTTAATGGTTCCAAAAAATAGTTACATTCCTGGAATCGCAAACTGTCATATTTGCTTATGTCCTGAAGCAAACTGTTAAACCATCAAATGGCTGATGTCATAACTATTCACATGAGCAGCACCATGGCAGTTGAAGATCAAACAGAAGCTGCTGCCTTGGCTGCAAAGGATAGGGGGTTTAATTCTGCTTTAAGTCTGTCAGCAGATCGGCCTCTACAAACTCAGCAGTGTCTAAAAATAGAGAGCAACTGAGCATGTGATGAGCAGGGTGAGACAGTGTATTATCAGATTTTAAACAGTATAGATGCTTATTTTTAATGTTTTACATAGCTACACCTGCAAAAGGCCAGCCTGAAGTGATCTAGCAGGACTTAATTTTCTGACTAAAGTTTCACTTCAATAAAAAAAAAAAAAAATTGCATTCAATCTACTCACATCAGTATACTATTTGGCATAGCAGGGACAATAATTTCCTTGTAGAACTGGAACAGTGAAAACTGCTACAAGCATGATGTCACTGAGCGCTCGCCCTTACACGTTGCTTCGCATGGGAAGGGACTTCTTCAAAGGGTAGAAGGTGTCTCCATGGGAATGAATAAACAAAAGCTACTACACAGTCATCCAGTTTACAATCACCAATAGCAAATAAGAGTGACTTGTACACCTGTCTTGTAAATATACATAAGCAATAAACAAATTGCAATACTTTAATACATAAATAAAACCAGATACAGATCACATAGAGCGAGTGTAAAAAGAAAAAAAAACCTTTCAAAATATATTCAAAATTTTCTCTTAAGAGGATAAACAATATTACGCATTTCACTACACCCCCGGATGATTAAACTCCAGAATGGAGCAATACTCCTTGGGGGTGTGGCTTAGTTGGAGCCCTTGTTTACACTGCCACATACTCCTTTACCTCTGTGTTGCGGGGTGTTGCGAATTTAAATCCAACAAAATTGCTGAACCAAAATCTTCATTTATCTTGTGAATCTAAAGAAAAACACACTAGCACATGTGCTGATCTTCATATCCCATCCCAGTTATAAGGTACGTTCTTAAACCCTTAACTACTGCAGCTCTGATAGATTTCTCCGGGTGGCAGGAACAATTCTGGATCAGCAAAACGAGAGAGAGCGCACACTCGCCCTAGTGTAAAACCATTTATTAAACTAGCAATAAAAAAAAATCTTAACTCAATGCGCTTACCTTAAGTAGCATAGAGCAGTTACATAACTTGGTTCCTAGTTGCCTCTCCTGGATGATAACGCTCTTTGTCCATGGAGAGGATACCCATGTGTACTGCACAGCAGCCTAGATGACCCAAGACTCCCGGGGAGTCCGCCGCCGCCACAAAGCCCGACGTGCGGGACCTACTGCACATGCACCTGACAGACTAAAAACCCTAAGGTGCACACGAACGAAAGGGGAGCTGTCAACAAAGGATGGTTGCTATGACAATGCATTTTAGAGGTGTGGCCTCCTTTTTCAAGTCAAGAAATGCATCATCATAGCAATCATCCAGTGTTTCTGGGAGTATTTGGATCATCTCTGCTAAAAATATATATATATATATATATATATATATATATATATATATATATATATATATATATATACACACAGTGGGGGCGGAAAGTATTCAGACCCCCTTACATTTTTCACTCTTTGTTATATTGCAGCCATTTGCTAAAATCATTTAAGTTCATTTTTTTTTCCTCATTATTGTACACACCGCACCCCATATTGACAGAAAAACACAGAATTGTTGACATTTTTGCAGATTTATTAAAAAAGAAAAACTGAAATATCACATGGTCCTAAGTATTCAGACCCTTTGCTGTGACACTCATATATTTAACTCAGGTGCTGTCCATTTCTTCTGACCATCCTTGAGATGGTTCTACACCTTCATTTGAGTCCAGCTGTGTTTGATTATACTAATTGGACTTGATTTGGAAAGCCACACACCTGTCTATGTAAGATCTTACAGCTCACAGTGCATGTCAGAGCAAATGAGAATCATGAGGTCAAAGGAACTGCCTGAAGAGCTCAGAGACAGAATTGTGGCAAGGCACAGATCTGGCCAATGTTACAAAAAAATTTTGCTGCACTTAAGGTTCCTAAGAGCACAGCAGCCTCCATAATCCTTAAACGGAAGACGTTTGGGACGACCAGAACCCTTTCTAGAGCTGGCCGTCCAGCCAAACTGAGCTATCGGTGGAGAAGAGCCTTGGTGAGAGAGGTAAAGAAGAACCCAAAGATCACTGTGGCTGAGCTCCAGAGATGCAGTCGGGAGATGGAAAGTTGTAGAAAGTCAACCATCACTGCAGCCCTCCACCAGTCTGGGCTTTATGACAGAGTGGCCAGACGGAAGCCTCTCCTCAGTGCATGGAGTTTGCTAAAAAAAAACACCTGAAGGACTCCAAGATGGTGAGAAATAAGATTCTCTGGTCTTATGAAACCAAGATAGAACTTTTTGGCCTTAATTCTAAGCGGTATGTGTGGAGAAAATCAGGCACTGCTCATCACCTGTCCAATACAGTCCCAACAGTGAAGCATGGTGGTGGCAGCATCATGCTGTGGGGGTGTTTTTCAGCTGCAGGGACAGGACGACTGGTTGCAATCGAGGGAAAGATAAATGCGGCCAAGTACAGGGATATACAGGGACGAAAAACTTCTCAGGACCTCAGACTAGGCCGAAGGTTTACCTTCCAACAATACAATGACCCTAAGCACACAGCTAAAATAATGGAGTGGCTTCACAACAACTCCGTGACTGTTCTTGAATGGCCCAGCCAGAGCCCTGACTTAAACCCAATTGAGCATCTCTGGTGAGACCTAAAAATGGCTGTCCACCAACGTTTACCATCCAACCTGACAGAACTGGAGAGGATCTGCAAGGAGGAATGGCAGAAGATCCCCAAATCCAGGTGTGAAAAACTTGTTGCATCTTTCTCAAAAAGACTCATGGTTGTATTAGATCAAAAGGGTGCTTCTGCTAAATACTGAGCAAAGGGTCTGAATACTTAGGACCATGTGATATTTCAGTTTTTCTTTTTTAATAAATCTGCAAAAATGTCAACAATTCTGTGTTTTTCTGTCAATATGGGGTACTGTGTGTACATTAATGAGGGAAGAAAATGAACTTAAATGATTTTAGCAAATGGCTGCAATATAACAAAGAGTGAAAAATTTAAGGGGGTCTGAATACTTTCCCTCCCCACTGTGTGTGTGTGTGTGTGTGTGTGTGTGTGTGTGTGTATATATATATATATATATATATGGGACAGCAAATTTACACTGTTATACAAGCTGTACACTCACTACTTTACATTGTAGCAAAGTGTCATATATTCTCACAAATAGTACACCCCTCACATTCTTGTAAATATTTTATTATATCTTGTCATGTGACAACTCTGAAGAAATGACACTTTGCTACAATGTAAAGTAGTGAGTCTACAGCTTGTATAACAGTGTAAATTTGCTGTCCCCTCAAAATAACTGAACAAACAGCCATTAATGTCTAAACCGCTGGCAACAAAAGTGAGTACACCCCTAAGTGAGAATGTCCAAATTAGGCCCAATTAGCCATTTTCCCTGCCCAGTGTCATGTGACTCCTTGGTGTTACAAGGTCTCAGGTGTGTTAAACTTGGTGTTATTGCTCTCACTCTCTCATACTGGTCACCGTAAGTTTAACATGGCACCTCATGGCAAAGAACTCTCTGAGGGTCTGAAAAAAATAATTGTTGCTCTACATAAAGATGGCCTAGGGTATAAGAAGATTGCCAAGACCCTCAAACTGTGCTGCAGCACGGTGGCCAAGACCATACAGCGGTTTAACAGGACAATTTCCCCTCAGAACAAACCTCGTCTTGGTCGACCAAAGAAGTTGAGCGCACGTGCTCAGCGTCATATCCAGAGGTTGTCTTTGGGAAATAGACGTATGAGTGCTGCTAGCATTGCTGTAGAGGTTGATGGGGTGGGGGGGTCAGCCTGTCAGTGATCAGACCATACGCCGCACACTGCATCAAATTGGTCTGCATGGCTGTCATCCCAGAAGGAAGCCTCTTCTAAAGATGATGCACAAGAAAGCCCACAAACAGTTTGCTGAAGACAAGCAGACTAAGGATATGGATTACTGGAACCATGTCCTGTGGTCTGATGAGACCAAGATAAAGTTATTTGGTTCAGATGGTGTCAAGCGTGTGTCACAGCAACCAGGTAAGCAGTACAAATTCAAGTGTGTCTTGCCTACAGTCAAGCATGGTGGTGGAAGTGTCCTGGTCTGGGGCTGCATGAATGCTGCCAGCACTGGGGAGTTACAGTTCATTGAGAGAACCATGAATGTCAACATGTACTGTGACATATTGAAGCAGAGCATGATCCCATCCCATCTTTGACGGGGCCGCAGGGCAGTATTCCAACATAACGACCCTAAACACACCTTTAAGGTGACCGCTGCCTTGCTAAAGAAGCTGAGGGTAAAGATCATGGACTGGCCAAGCATGTCTCCAGACCGAAACCCTATTGAGCATCCGTGGGACATCCTCAGACAGAAGGCGGAGGAGCGCAAGGTCTCCAACATCCACAAGCTCCATGATGTCATCAAGGAAAAGTGGAAAAGGACTCCAGTGGCAAACTGTGAAGCTCTGGTGAACTCCATGCCCAAGAGGATTAAGGCAGTGCTGGAAAATAATGGTGGCCACAAAAAAATATTGACACGTTGGCCCAATTTGGACATTTTCACTTAGGGGTGTACTCACTTTTTGTTTAGACATTAATGGCTATGTGTTGAGTTATTTTGAGGGGACAGCAAATTTACACTGTTATACAAGCTGCACACTCACTACTTTACATTGTAGCAAAGTGTCATTTCTTCAGTGTTGTCACATGAAAAGATATAATAAAATATTTACAAAAATTCTAGGCGTGTACTTACTTTTGTGAGATACTGTATATACACACACACATAATGTTTGGGGGTTCTGAGTAATTTTCTAGCAAAAAAAAAAAAATAGATTTTTACATGTAGGAGAGACATGTCAGAATTGGCCTGAGTCGGAACTGATTAAACAACCATTATCTCAGCAAATAGAGGCATACCTCTGGGACACTACACATTTATTACAAATTTTAAAAGGTCTAGAAGTGTCAGAAAATAGTTTTTGGTTATGGCAGACATCAGTTCATTATACACTATTATATACCTTCAACATTCCACGAAAGCCTTGAAATAGCCTTTGGCAAAGTACTCTACACTCTCTAGAAGACATTAAAAGTTTTTATTTGAGTGTTTTGCTTTCGGGCTCAGCCACTGCTATTTTGGTACAATATGAGGTAGAGGTCGACCGATATGGGTTTTTCTCTGGACGATATTTAGAAATCGTGGCCAATATGCGATGCCGATTTTTTTGGGCCGATATATTAGGCCGATTTTTTTTTTTTTTTTTCCTTCATCTCATAAAATTTAACAGTTAGGCCCCCTTCCACACTGGGGCGTTTTTCTGGCGCTTTTGGGCTAAAAATAGCGCTTGTAAAGTGCCTGTAAAACGGCTCCCCTGCAGTCTCAGTGTGAAAGCCCGAGTGCTTTCACACTGAGGCGATGCGCTGGCAGGATGTTAAAAAAAAGTCCTGCAAGCAGCATCTTTGGAGCGGTGTATACCACCACTCCTGCCCATTGAAATGAATGCGCACCGCTGCCAAAGCGCCTGCAAAGCGTTTCGGCAGCGGCGCTTCAGGGGTGCATTTAACCCCTTCCTCGGCTGCTAGCTGGGTTATAAGCGCCCCGCTAGCAGCCGAATAGCGCCGCTAAAATTACGGTAAAGCGCCGCTAAAACTAGCAGCGTTTTACCGTCAACGCATGCCCGCTGCATTGTGAAAGCAACCTTAAGTGATACAGAAAATTTTTTACATTTATACATTTGTTAAACAAAACAAACCTCCAAGCAGTTCACTTGTATGTAGAATTTAGATAAAAAAAAAATAAAAAAAAAACTATATCTTGAAAATAAATACACAAAAACAGGAAATCAAAACTTTTGGACAAAAAAAATGGGCTAACTTTACTGCTTAGTTTTTTTTTTTAATTTATTAGTGTATTTTTTTTTTAAAAATTGCGTTTGAAAGACTGCTGCGCAAATACCGTGTGACATAAAATATTGCAACAACCGCCATCTAGGGTCTCTGCTAAAAAATATATATATATAATGTTTGGGGGTTCTAAGTGATTTTCTAGCAGAAAATACAGGATTTTTAAGCAACAAGTGTCAGAAAAGATTTAGTCTTTAAATGGTTAAACTGAGAGCTTCTACACACAGCTCAGTTCATTCAAAAGTGTAAACATTGTATCTCTTCAGGTTCTTTTTATCAGATTTGGCAGACTGCCCAGAGGAGGGAGAAGTCGCTTCACATTAGAATACAGGCAACTTGCATTGACTTCTATTACAGAAGTCATTTGCAAGTCGCGCTTATATCGGCCTTTTTTATCAGCACAATCGGCCGATGCCGATTAAGTAAAAAACACCAAATATCGTCCGGCCGATATATCGGTCGACCCCTAATATGAGGTTTTATAAGCAAAATCCCAGAAGTGCTATTGGAGCCAAATTTGCCCAAAGTATTGCCAAATTTTTATGGCAAAATTGGAAGCTGGGTGTGTCCTGGACAATAAACCACATGAGCTGGTGGTGGCTTACAAACAATTTACAGATTATACTTTGATGGAAGGGGGAATAACGTTCTGTTGAGATTAAATATGAATAATAGAACTAATGCACTATCATGGAAAGTAGACTCTAAGAACTTATTTTTAGATTTGTCCATTAGGTAGGTGATAAATTCAGTACAAAGACCTTTTTTAAAACCATAGATAGTCCATTAAGTCCAACCTATGTGTGTGATTATATGTCAGTATTACATTGTATATCCCTGTATGTTGTGGTCGTAAACGTACTTATCTAATAGTTTTTTAAACCATCGATGCTCCCCGCTAAAATCACCGCCTGTGGAAGTGAATTCCACATCCTTGCCATTCTTACAGTAAAGAACCCTCTACACAGTCTAAGGGTAAATCTCTTTTCTTCTAATCTTAATGAGTGGCCACGTGTCTTATTAAACTCCCTTCCACGGAAAAGTTTTATTCCTATTGTGGGGTTCAACAGTATGGTATTTGTAAATTAAAATCATATCCCCTCTCAATTGTCTCTTCTCCAGAGAGAATTAGTTCAGTGCTCGTAACCTTTCTTCATAACTATACCATAAATATTCTCCAGTCCCTTTTTATTAGCTTTGTTGCCCTTCTCTGTACTCGCTTCATTTCCAGTAATCCTTCCTGAGGACTGCTGCCCAGAACTGGACAGCATACAGGTGAGGACGGACCAGAGTCTTGTAGAGTGGGAGAATTATCGCTTTATCTCTGGAATTAATCCCCTTTTTAATGCATGCCAATATTCTGTTTGCTTTGTTAGCAGCAGCTTGGCATTGCATGCCATTGCTGAGCCTATCATCTACTAGGACCCCTAGGTCCTTTTCCATCCTTGATTCCCCCAGAGGGTCTCCCCCAGTGAGTAGATTGCATTCATATTTTTGCCACCCAAATGCATTATTTTACATTTTTCCACATTAAACCTCATTTGCTGTTTAGTTGCCCACCCTATTAATTTGTTCAGATCTTCTTGCAAGGTTTCCACATCTTGCGGAGAAGTTATTGCCCTGCTTACCTTAGTATCGTCTGCAAATACAGAGATTGAACTGTTTACCCCATCCTCCAGGTCATTTATGAACAAATTAAATAGGATTCGTCCCAGCACAAAACGCTGGGGGACCCCACTTTCCACCCCTGACTATTCCGAGTACTCCCCATTTATCACCACCCTCTGAACTTGTCCCTTGTAGCCAGTTTTCAATCCATGTACCCTTCCCTATGGTCCATGCCAATGGACCATACTTTTTACAGTAAATGTTTATGGGGAACTGTGTCAGATGTTTTTGCAAAATCCAGATATACCATGTCTACGGACCTTCCTTTATCTAGATGGCAGCTCACCTCCTCATAGAATGTTAATAGATTGGTTTGGCAAGAACGATTCTTCATGAATCCATGCTGATTACTGCTAATGATACAGTTTTAATTACTAAAATCTTGTTTATAGTCCCTTATCATCCCCTCCAAGAGCTTGCATACTATTTATGTTAGACTAACTGGTCTTTAATTCCCAGGGATGTATTTTTCCCCTTTTTTAAATATTGGAGCTACATTGGCTTTTCTCCAATCAGCTGGTACCATTCCAGTCAGTAGACTGTCAGTAAAAATTGGGAACAATGGTCTGGCAATTACTTGACTGAGTTCCCTCGGGTGCAAGCCGTCCCGGTGATTTATTAATGTTTTCTAAGTCTATTTCTAATTCTGTTGTCTGTTAGCCATGAGGGTGCTTCCTGTGATGTGTCAGGATGAACGCTGCAGTTTTGGTTACTGAAGCTCCCCGATTCCATCATAAAGATTGAGAAGAATAAATTCAATACCTTCGCCATATCCCCATCCTTTGTAACCAGATTTCCTTCCTCGTTCTTTATGAGGCCAATATGGTCTGTCCTTCCTTTTTTACTGTTTACAAACTTAAAGAATTTCTTGGGATGTTTTTTGCGCACCTCAACTATGTGTCTTTTGTGTTCTATCTTAGCCGCCCTAATTGCACCCTTACATTTCTTGTTGCATTCTTTGTAAAGTCTGAATGCTGCTGATGATCCCTCAGCCTTGTATGTTTTGAAGGCCTTCTCCATTGTTTTTATATGCATTTTTACTTTGGAGTTAAGCCACCTAGGACTTTTGTTCGCTCTTTTAAATTTATTTCCTAATGAGATGCACTGGATAATGTCCTTATTTAATATGCTCTTAAAGCAAACCCATCTCTCCTCCGTGTTCTTTATTCCTAAGATTTCATCCGAATTTATATCTTCTAGCAAGGTCCGTAGTTTAGGGAAGTTGGCTCTTTTGAAATTCAATGTCTTTGTATTCCCCTTATGTTTCCTATTTGTGTGATTTATACTGAAGCTAATTGACCTGTGATCGCTACTTCCTAAATTGACCCTTATTTCCACATTCGTGATCAGGTCTGTATTGTTGGTAATCAATAAGTCTAGTAATGCTTTGTTTCTAGTTTGTGAGTCTACCATCTGACGCGTGAAATTGTCCTGCAAGACATTTAGGAACTGGCGAGCCTTAGACAAATGCGCAGTTCCTTCCGCCCAGTCTGTCTGGATAATTAAAATCCCCCATTATGATGACACTTCTCATCCTTGCTGCTAATCCTAATTGTTATAGGAGATCTGTCTTCTCTTCCTCCCTCAGGTTAGGGGGCCTATAGCATACTCCCAGTATTATTTTATCCTTAGTTTCATCCCTTTGGAGCTCTACCCATAAGGATTCCACCTCCTCCCTAGCTCCCTTAGTGATGTCATCTCTCACATTCACTTGTACATTATTCTTGTTATACAGGCATACCCCTCCCCCTATCTTTTAGCGATAAGGGGCTGTTGAAGCAAGTCTCTGAAATTCCCACAAAATCTAAATCCTCCTCATACGACAGTATCTCTAGTTCTCCCATCTTGTCTGCCAGGCTCCTGGCATTGGTGAACATGCCACATAGTTTAGACCGGTCGCATACTGTCCTCTTATTGGATGTTTCGATATTGCAAATAGGACTTGTTACTATGCTTACCTCAGATTTATGTGCTTTAGTCAACCTACCACTAATGCCCCCAATACTACCCTCTGGAATATGTTCCGCTCTGACTATCAATACCTGTGGCCCCTTCCCCCTGTCGCCTAGTATAAAAACCCCATCTAACTTTTCAGCCATCTTAACTCCTAGCAGATCTGCACCCTCCTCATTTAGATGCAATCCGTCCCTTCTGTAGAACTAGTGACCGACTGAGAAGTCGGCCCAGTTCTCCAGGAACCCAAACCCCTCCTTACTACACCAGCTCCTTGTTTACTTCCCTAATCTCCCTCTGCCTTTCTGATGTGGCTCGAGGTACTGGTAGTATTTCTGAGAATACTACCTTGGAGGTCCTTTTCCTCAGTTTAGCTCCTAGGTCCCTAAAATCGTTCTTCAGGAAGCTCCATCTGCCTCTGACTTTGTCATTGGTGCCAATGTGCACCATGACAGCCGGGTCTTCCCCAGCCCCTCAGTAATCTGGCCACCAGATTGGTGATGTGCCCAACCCAAGCACCCGGTAGACAGCATACAATTTGGCGCATCAGGTCTTTGTCACAGATTGCCTTCTCTGTCCTTCTAAGAATTGAGTCCCCTACCACCATAATCTGTGTTTCTTTTCCCTTCACTCCCCCCGACTCTCACTGGAGGAGTTCTTTCCCTGGCAACTAGGGGAGTCCCTTAGCTCCAGCAGTGCTGGTCCCTGAATGTTTTAACCAATGTCACTCCATGGAGAGTACTTATTAGGATGTTCCAGCCCAGGATCGGCCTCCCTGGCACTTTCCCCTCTAACCTTCCTTACTGTCACCCATCTATGCTGTTCTAGTGCCTGCACCTCTTTGTCTCCACCCGCCTCTGTGCTGGCACCTGCCGGGTACATTCCCGGCTCTCCTTTAGTATGGAGGGTCTTCTCAGTGCTGACAGTTGCTTCCCTAGATTCAGATCCTGGGCTTCCATGGAAACAATGTGCTTGCATTTTGCACAGCAGTATTCCCCCTCAATCAGATGATCAAGGAACGCATACATGCCACAAGATGTACACCAAGTCGCATCTCTACACCCGCTGGGGATCGTACCTACTAATTTAATGAGGATTGGGGAATTATATCCTGTCCAAATTAACTAACTAGCTTCCTGACACTAATACTCAACAATACACAGGTACTCACAGCCCACGTGCACTCACAGTCCACGTGTACTTGCAGCCCACATGCACTCGCAGTCCATGATACTCAGGTACACACAATATTCAGGTACTCACAATACTTGCCCCGACTACTGTAGCTCCCTCCTCATTGGCTTACCTCTACATAGTTTATCCCCCCTTCAATCCATCATGAATGCTGCTGCCAGACTCATCCACCTTACCAACCACTCCATGTCTGCTACTCCTCTCTGTCAATCCCTCCACTGGCTTCCGCTCACCCAACAAATTAGATTCAAAATACTAACAACTACTTACAAAGCCATCCACAACTCTGCCTCCAGCTACATCACTGACCTAGTCTCAAAATACCAACCTAATTGTTCTCTTCGTTCCTCCCAAGACCTCCTGCTCTCTAGCTCCCTCATCACCTCCTCCAATGCTCACTTCCAGGACTTTTCCAGAGCCTCTCCAATTCTATGGAACTCCTTACCCCCATCTGTCCTATTATCTCCTAATCTATTAGCTTTTAGACAATCCCTGAAAATCCTCCTCATCAGAGAAGCCTATCCTACCCACACCTAACAACTTTATTTTTGTTTTCTCCATCTGATCATCCCCCACAATTTTATTTCACTTGACCCTCCCTTCTAGATTGTAAGCTCTAATGAGCAGGACTCTCTAATCCCCCCTGTATTGAATGGTATTGTATCTGTGCTGTTTGTCCCCATGTTGTAAAGTGCTGCACAGACTGTTGGCACTATATAAGCCCTGTATAATAATAGTAGTAATAATAATAAATACTCAGGTACACACAATACTCAGGTACTCACATACACTGTCAGTCAGGTTTTGTAGTTTGTGTCTGTGTCACTCTGCACAGCCTCCCCTTGTAATCTGACACTAGCAGTCAGTCACCTTCAGTGCCGCCGATTCACTGATCAGCTTCACACTCTCTCCTCCGGTCTGCACTTCGCTTACCCGCTGCCTCTCCCTGTCAGCCTTCCACCTCCCGGTCCAGCTGGATGTCATCCCGCCTCCTCCGTCTGCGTCTGTGGGGTGATTACTGTCCTCAGTACCGAGATGTCGCGCTCTGCCGCCACTGTAGGTCCCCGGGTCAGCCGCTGCCGCTCTTGGTTGTGAGGGGGGTGCTGGTCCGGTCGTGGGGGGTCCGACTCCCCCCGACCAATACATATTATGGACAGGAACATGAATCATCTTCAGGATTAGCCAGTTAGTTTCCACCTAATTGTTTAAAACATGGCACCAGCCCATCTGACCCTCTCATGCTGCATACTGAAGCACCTAGGACTATCCACATTACCAGCCATACTCAGGTAATTGCCCTGCTATTTTACTCCATCCATACCCTTTGAGGGGATACCAATGACGTTTTACTAGGGGATTTGATTTTTCACCTTATGTCTTGTGTATTTACCCCCCTTCCCATCTTATCACTCATTTACAGGCTTTCTGCTCTTTGGCAATATCCAGGAGCTTCCCTGTACACTGTGGCTGGTTTACATATAATAGATCTCTATCAAACCTTTGATATCCATGAAAGTGGCTGGGGAGGTATATTCCTTGCTTTTGCCTCTTTATATTTTATATATATTTGTGGTATACGGATATGTATATATAGACGTTTAGATATAGTTTAATGTTAGATATATTTCCATTTTTTTGGTTTATGCACTAGACCAGTGATGGCGAACCTTGGCACCCCAGATGTTTTGGAACTACATTTCCCATGATGCCTAACTACACTGCAGAGTGCATGAGCATCATGGGAAATGTAGTTCCAAAACATCTGGGGTGCCAAGGTTCGCCATCACTGCACTATACTATTCGCCTTTTTCTTTTGTCCCCATAGCGATTATTGTTGCTTCAACACATATGAAGGGGATATCAGAGGGTTTCTTCGGGACGCCCTTTGTGAATTACGCTTCCCCCTTTGGGCCCTGATGTGCCTTGAGTTGCAGCCTCTTCTCCCTGGACCGGGATCTGGGTGGGCTTCTGGTTGCAGCCTGCTCTTAGCGTTTTTTTAAACTGGATGCAAGATACCCTGAATGTTTATGCAATTTATATGGTCAGTGTAAAATGTAATTTTCTATGCTTGTTTAACCACTTAAGCCCTGGACCATTTGGCTGGCCAAAGTCCAGAGCCGTTTTTGCGATTCGGCACTACGTCGCTTTAACTGACAATTGTGCGACGTGGCTCCCAAACAAAGTTGACATCTTTTTTTATCCACAAATAGAGCTTTCTTTTGGTGGTACTTGATCACCTCTGCGGCTTTTATTTTTTGCGTTATGAACAAAGAGCGACAATTTTTTTTAAAAAATCAATATTTTTTACTTTTTGCTATAATAAATATCCCCAAAAAATATATAAAGTTTTTTTTCCTCAGTTTAGGCCGATATGTATTCTTCTACATATTTTTGGTAAAAAAAATCGCAATAACCGTTTGGTTTGCGCAAAAGTTATAGCGTCTACAAAATAGGGGATAGTTTATGGCATTTTTATTAATAATTTTTTTTTTACTAGTAATGGCACCGATCAGTGATTTTTATCGTGACTGTGACATTATGGCGGACAGATTGGACACTTTTGGCGCTATTTTGGGACCATTCACATTTATACAGCGATCAAAAAATGCATTGATTACTGTGTAAATGGGACTGGCAGTGAAGGGGTTAACCACTAGCTGGCACTGTAGGGGTTAAGTGTGTCCTAGGGAGTGATTCTACCTGGGGGGGAGATGGGCTATGTGTGACACAACGCTGATCACCGCTCCCAATTACAGGGAGCGGTGATCAGTGTCATTAGGCAGAACGGGGAAATGCTTGTTTACATTAGCATTTCCCCATTCTTCCTCTTTATGAGACGATCGCGGGTATCCCCGTAGACATCCCCGTAGACATCGAGTCCGCGGGACCCGTGATCACACTGACAGAGCTCCCGGCGAGCGCGCCGGCAAGCCGCCTCATACAGGTACGTTAATCTGCCTGTACGTGCCCTTCTGCCACAGTACATCTGTGTGAGGTGGTCGGGAAGCGGTTAACATGTTGTTGCAATGCGTATATATATATATATATATCTTTACACCTTTTCCTTTACTAATTACAGTAGACGTATTAATGTCCTGTTGTAACATCCTACCCCTGAAGAAGAGAACCAATATTGCAGACTCGAAACCCGTTGGATATCTCTGTTGTCTGCATCATTTCTCAACAGATTAATGGTGGTTGTCAACTGTTGCTGTTAAAATTGTGTATGTTTGTATCTGCATCTGGCATATTTTATGTACTGTACATGTAATTATCTATTTTTAACCTTGATCAATTAAAACTTTATATTTTTGTACTCCCTTGTGACCTCTTAGTTGCTCACTGCCCCGCCAGAGTCCCACTCAGAGGACTTGTTGGTTATTTATCATTCCAAAACTTTAATCTTCTTCTGGTGAAGCCATTCTTTTGTTGATTTGGATGTATGCTTTGGGTCATTGCTATGTTGAAAGATGACGTTCCTCTTCATGTTCAGCTTTCTAGAAGAAGCCTGAAGGTTTTGTGCCAATATTGATCGGTATTTGCATCTGTTCAAAATTCCCTCTGCCTTGACT